>NC_133864.1:4362908-4383025 GCF_044706935.1 Curcuma longa | reverse complement strand
TAGTTAGAAAATGCACACATCCATTATTTCTTCATGGCCGTCGTATGCGCTTCTTGATTTACCTTGGTGGTCGGTGGGAAAACTTTTGTGGAATCGAGCCGGCCACTCCAGAGATTGAATACATGAGACTGAAATTTTTTGTGGAATCGAGCCGGCCACTCTAGAGATTGAATACATGAGACTGACTGTGATTTATCAATTTTTTTAAACTATTTTTGTATTTATTTATTTAGGCATTATGTCAATGATGACAAAATATGAAATCGTTGCTTTATCGGCTCAGGTGACCCGCACACTTGAATGCGATAAATCATAAGGACATTTTATCTTAATATAGTATAGTGGTCATTTTACATAGGAGAGGTTAGGCATCCAATCGAAATATTTTGTAGCCGTTGAAAATTAATTAATCTCAAGACTCATTGTAGAGGCAAGGTATTATTTTAATGAACATTGATACCGCAGGTCTTTATAGACCTGACGTGTGCAAAACGAAAGTCAATGATCAATTCAGTTTAGTAGGTGGGTCAACAATCAAACTTTATATGACCGATTCAATTACAATTTTACTCAGCACTTGATCACTTGATCACTCAGTACTCAGCTATTTGGGCTACTCGACCACTTGGTCACTCGGCACTCAACTATCTCGGTTACTCGGCTACTCGAACACTTGGCCATTTGGTACTCGGCTATCTCGGTTACTCAGCCACTTGGCCACTCGGTACTCGTTATCTCGATTACTCGGTCATTCGACACTCGGCTATCTCAGCCACTCGGTACTTGGTAATCTCAGTTACTCGATCGCTCGGCCCAAACCCCGACTATTTCGAACACTCAGATATAGACTCATTTACCTTACCCACTCAGCCACATGCTCAATCCGAGCCTCGATTGTTAGTAGAAGTCCTAAAGCTAATTATGTGATGATTGACTAAAGATTTTTTATATCATATTCTATTATTAATAAAGACATAGTTTTTAGTTATTATACTTACTTCGTATTAGTGTAAAAAAATTAAGTATAATAATGTCTTTAGGTAGCTAGTTGTAATCTATATCATATCGATTGTTTGAATCGATAGTGAGATGATATAGAGAACACTACTCGTAATCATTATTAATCAATCATTAATATTCAGGGGCGATATTAATGCGCTGAGACTAGCATGTAAGTCAACTGGATGACTTGATCTCACAAGTCATGGATATGAGATATCGAGTTGACACATGGGTATACATTAGAGAATATATACTGAATTGACCCGCTATGAGAAAGTTTCATAGATCGTTATATGAATGTCATAAACTTTCTCATGTGACTATTGGTATGAATAGTCCTTAGACCTGAAATCACTACGATTCCCTACATAAGAAGTTATGTACTTTGGTATCGTCAAACGTCACCCGTAACAGGATGGACTATAAATGTGATCACTGGGTATGTAACAAATTATGCGGAGGGATGTGAGTGATGTAGATGAGATCTATCCTTCCCATATAACGGGAGTAATATCTTACGACATCTTGATAGAATAGGACCACGAAATACATGATCATGCTCAAATGAGATCAATATGAGATATTGAGTTCATTTGCTTGAGTGAGTCTATTTGGTGATCAAGAAACATAAAGATTGATAAAAAGATGACACAGTCTATGCCTCATTGATCAATCTAGATATCAAAGATAAAAGGACATGGTCATACATTATCATAGTCACGGAGGTTATGTCGGATCTCGACATTCTTGTCACTTGGGTAGCAATAATTAATTGTTAGATACTGCTCATTGCTTATGTTTCTAAAATAAATTTTAGAAACATTGCCAACGTTATAAAAACCTATTGGGTCACACACAAATTATATGTTGGTGCCCCGGTTAGTTTTGATGTGATCAACTAGGTTAAGTTAGGTCCTGTGTTGTTCTAATCTCTCTGCTAAGTGTGCAGGAACTTAGGTACGGAGGAAGTCGAGCGTAAGACGTAGCAGACGAGAAGGGTTGCACGGGAAAGTGAGCCGACGGGCTCGGTGCAATCCGAGGGACGCGGAAGCTACGGAAGAGTACACCGGTGAAGCGAGAAGGACGTGCGCGAAGTCCGAGGGACGAGAAGCCGGGAGGAAGCATGCTCGAGGGGCAAAAGGCCGGAGTCGGGTTCGGGTGAGCCTAACTCCGGTTGGCCAGAAATCACCCAACCAAAGATTCTACAAAAAGTCAACAAAAGTCAAACTGTTGACTTTGACCATTGACTTTGACTGTTGACTTTGACAGGAGAAGACGACGTAGACTTTGACCGTTTGAACGTGGCGGTTGAAAAAAAAAAGAAGAAAAATAATAATAATAAGATTTATCTTTTATCATATAAAAGATAAATGCTTATTTTTTATTAAGGATAATTCTCTTTATCTTTTATTAAAGATAAAGTTTATCCTTATTTTACTCAACGGCTACGATCAAGCTTATCTCTGATCAACGGTTAGGATCACATCAACGGATCAACGACCAAGAGAAAGTTCATCTACGATCAACGATCTAGATCTATTCTCTTGTGCTATAAATAGACTTAGAGTTTTAGAGTTAAATCATCAATTACTTTTATTGTTCTCTCTAAGTTGCTACAAGTGTAAAGGCTTCTCCGCCTAAAGGAGTTCTTATTGAGTGTTCATCGCCTTGGAAGCAACGATCCAGTTACAACTAAGTTTTTTTTAAAAGACTTGTGTGATTCGGTTAAGCCGTCTATTCACCCCCCTCTAGCCGGTCCAACCCGATCCTACATTATACTCTATTTGGAGATGGGTTCATTTTAGTTTGACTAAAAGAACAATTTGTAAGGTCTAAAGAATGTCCACATCTCCACAATGACATGATATTGTCCACTTTGGGCCTAAGCCCTTATGGTTTTGTTCTTGGGCTCTCCCCAAAAGGCCTCATGCCAATGGAGATATTTTCCATCCTTTCAAACTCATGATCTTTCCTATGTGTTTTAGATGTGGGACTATGTTTGCACCCTTGCAACCCAACAATCCCCCCCTCAAACAAAGGATCACTGGAAGCTCCGCTACCATTTCTCATGGTCCGGCTGCCATGTCCCTCATGGTCCGGCTGCCATGCCCCTCAAGGTCCAAGCCTCCCCTACTTCCTTTGTTTTCTCCGAGGGTCCCCACATGGTTAGATCTGGATCATGGCTCATCCGACGGTTAGTCCGATGAAGAGCGGCCTCGCTCTGATACCAATTGTAGGGTCTAAAGAATGTCCACATCTCCACAATGACATGATATTGTCCACTTTGGGCCTAAGCCCTCATGGTTTTGTTCTTGGGCTCTCCCCAAAAGGCATCATGCCAATGGAGATATTTTCCATCCTTTTAAACCCATGATCTTTCCTATGTGTTTTAGATGTGGGACTATGTTTGCATCCTTGCAACCCAACACAATTAAGTTCATTGGATGACCTAGACTTGAGTTAGACTCAAGTTGGTTTATAGAGATGGAGAAGAAATCAGAGCTAACATCTCTCCTCCAACCGTGATAGGAAACCTCCACCTCTTCATCTCCTAAGAAATAATTGAAGTTGCTCCTAAAACATAACTGAGTTGGTTAAATGAAATAGATTTGCAAAAAAAGATAAAGATTTAAATCCTGACGAAACTAAACAATACTCTCCTGCATCCATAGTCTTTGCAAGGAGTTAACAACATCGATCGATGATTTCCACAGAAGCATGAATATGCTAACAACTAACAAAAAACAAACTTAAAGAAGACCACAATAGAAACATGGACGCGATAAGTCATACATTGCTACTCGAACGAGAACAAAGAAAACAAATGATATAACCACACTTGAAAATAGAACCAGTTCAGTAAAACAAGTTTGGATGAGATTAGAATTTTTAATCAGCTTCATATTACAACTTGCAGCCATCAAAAGACTCACTAGAAGCACAATTCTGTTATCTGCCAATGCTAACGACCAGATCTCCAGCCAATCTACACAGATTTCTACTAAATCATTTACTCGGATTCGCATTACAACTTGCGGCCACCAAAATAGAGTGAACAGATCATTTAGTCATTCTCATTCAGGTGATCTTCTTGACAATATCCTTGATCACTTCGTTCATGTCAAGCTTCCTCATGGGGTTAAAGGGCCGCGGCATATTCTGCGAAGAAACATAGCAGGATAAGATACATTGCCAGATAAGATGTTGACTTCTTAAAAACTGATGCAATATGTTCAATTTTGTGTGATAGTAAAGACAGATGATTGATAAATTGAATCGATTAAAAATAAATGAAAGTAAACAAGAGACCAGTGTGAGATTGAACTACAAGTTGTTATGGACAACATATATGCAGCAATGTTGTAGAAGAATCACCAGTAAAGACACAAAAATTTGACCGCCTTCCTCTCGTATCTCAAAGCATCCTCGTCGTGGCTGTGAATATTGGATCATGATAACAGTTAGATAAAGTAGAATAAACAGCAAATATGGAACAGAATTATGAAGGGGGTTGAACAGTTACATGATTTATCATTTGAGCAATGTAATTCTCAACCATGGAAAGTTACAAAATTGATATGCAAATACATATTGAAATATGAACCAGGAAGGTCTGTGTTCTACATATTCAGTGTTTCAAATTTAAAGAATAAAGGACAATATGTAATCATCTTTGTCAAGTCATATTAGTGTCAACTATTTGGGATTGGCTGCAGATCTTATTCCTCCATTGTACAATTAGAACACATTCCATATGAATGATTTTAACAAATGGTCTTGGCCAACATGGAAATTAGCAAGACTAAACCTAAGCAAAGATGGAATACACTCCATGATCATTAAAAGGAGTGCATGCAGTCATACTCATCAAGAAGCTATTTGAATGTTTAAATGCAAGACTCGAAAGAGGTCTGAAGAAATCTATTCAGTTAGACGGTTTCAAAGTAAAAATGATGTGCTACACTGCTAAGAAACAGGAAAAAGAATATTTAACAAATGAAACTTTGAAAATATTGACACGTAGGGGGTGTGAACATCTAACAACATTTTCTTAAAGGTGAAATAATGTAGCAGTTCCACACCCAATTGAACAGCAATCAACAAGGTAAGGGGGAATAACAGTTACTATTAGGAACTAAGAGTGCACTTTATGAATATACAATATGCAATTCAGTGTCACTCGAATTGGCCAATGCAGAGAGATGCTTCGGTTCGAGCGAGATTCTGACTCTAGCAATATAACATTGACAGATCCTATAGCCCATTTTCCTTGTATCACAAATATATATATAGTGATGGAAACTCAAACATAAAGAATTAAAAATAAATTATAGTATTGTGGAGGCATAAGCCATTTTGAATATCATAGAACTATAACTTGAAGCATTATTTAATTAACTCACATTAGAAAGCATGTAGACAATAAAAACTGATGGTTGAATAACAAATGATTTGAATGTCCTAGTCCTTTAAGGTTGTATTCACTCATGTCCCAAATGAGCACTATTTTTGTTTGAATAGATTTCATGTGGATTAACATCTACAGGCATGTGGGAAAGAGTGTTGAGCAGCACATCCGCTACTATAAGGGAGAAGCATGGTAGTATTCATACTCTCATAATTCCAGATAGTTCAGAAAGCACATAGGCCTTTAAACTTGAAAGGGCTGTATGGCAGATGGACACAATGACATTGTTTTCAACACAAACCATTAGATGTGCAATGCTCAGAAGCAGAGTAACATACTTTGTCAGGGTTGATTGAAACATTGATTCCAGGAACAGCATTTTCCAGTCCTTCCTTCACTTGTATCGCCCTTGTCATGAAAGACTTGCATTGCTTGCTGGAAAAATTAGTCATCAGAGAAATGTATAATGTCATTGAAATAGTCTGGTTAATGTAAGAAGTGTGTCTCTTGAATGGACCTTATCATATCCAAGTTCTATTCATATGCAATGCCTAACCAAGATGACTATCTCAATTCCTTGCAACTTTAGCCTATAAAATTTCTTACGAATACGTGTATATTTTTTGTGTGTCAGCTTACATCTTTAGAAGGAACAACCACTATATTAAAGCATAAACAAAAAAGGTTTTTTTGTACACTATAACAAATTGCCTAGACTCATGCTGCTAGAAAGTCAATCAGTGTGATACATCTTAGCATATTTAAAAAAAAAAACCCCCCACAGAAGCATATGCTTCCACATATGCCCCATATGCAATATGTGGTGAGTTGGTGGCATGCAGTTTTTAAATTATGTCTAGCACAAATTATCTTCCATGTTAAAACTAAGCCAATAAATGAAAACAAAAGCATACATGAATTAAGTATAAAAAAAAAAACTGACAGCACATAAGAAAGGAAAACATACATAAAGAATCTAAAACTAGCTAAGTTAGAGCAAAAGTGAAATCTGGATAAATCAAGAAATTTGAAATACCTTGGTTGAAGGTTCCAAACTTGAAACTACTAGATTCCATCACTCAAACAGGTCATCTAATATAATTGTCTTGTTTTATCATCAATTAGGATTACAACTATTTCCTTATATATTACTATTTTTTTTCCTATTTTATGCCTAATAACTCCAAATATTCATCGCAATGCCCTCAGCTTTTGCTACATCTTGTGCATACTTTTTACAACTATTTGGGGTGTCAATGGGTTGTGCAGCGCCCCACCCCAGATTTGCACATGCCTGGTTATAGTCAGAACCGACATGGCTAGGTTTAACTAGACCATGCCCAAGCTAGCACAACCGAGTTCAATGATGTCATGCCAGAGTCAATACAAGAAAACTAATCTCAACCCAAATCATGTTAAGGCCAGCATAGGACGGCTGGGATCCCAACCTAAATCATGACAAGTTTGATACCTTTCCTATCCAACACCTAGAACCATAAAATGTGATAATTCATATCACAATCATATAATTTTTCTGCATTTTAACCTAATGGCTCACATAGATAACTAAGGGCGACAATTTAAGTGAACTAATCATAACTGATCTGGTCAATTTTTTAACTAAAACAGATCAATGTAATAAACAACTTAATTTAACATTGTTTAAATTAAATTATATTCATTTTAATATAAGTTAAAATAAATTTATTATAAGGTTATATTAATTTAAAAGCATAAATAAAATTATTTATTTTGTACTTATTTTTATATTTTTGACAGATAAACATTTAATGGTTTCCTCCCTCTTTCTATCTGTACAAGGAGATGAACGGAAGGAAACCTCTACTTCTTTCAGTCTTTCCAAGAAACCAAAACAAGAACGTCTCAGGGCCAAATCCTAAGTTCATAAGTTTATAAAAACAATGGTCTTGTTTGAGTATTTCGATAACAAGAACCTCTGAGGGCTTTTTGCCCCAAACAAAATCCTGCAAAAAGGCTTGCAACACTTACTTTTCCTCAAATTTTCAGGTTTGACATCATTCATAGTATAAAAAAAAACAAAGATAACCTTTTTCTTTGTGTTTGCTTAGTGCATCGAAACAAAAGCGCGCATAAATCTCCACAACTTTTAGGATTTCCTATAAGCAAAAAAAAAAAAAAAAAGGATCGCTCGATTTTCCTATTTTCCTTACCAGAAATCATCTTTTTTCCAATAATAAGTAGGATCACTCACCACGCCTCGATGATCACAGTCTTCGACGGCACAACGGCGGCAGAATCATCCTCTTCCGCCGGAGAAACGGGCGCCTCTTCAGCATCGTATGTCTTCTCCTTGGCCGTCGCGTCCTCGGCCTTTCTCCTGCCGCCTCTCGCCCTCTTCGGCTCCCCGTTCGACGAAGGCTTCGCCTTCTTGGGCGGCGGATGATCCGCCCTCTTCCCGGCGGTGACGCTCCTCGTCTTCCGAGGCGATAGAACCGGCGTCGGCGCCGTGGGTCTCGTCTTCCTCTTGGGCGCCATGGTCTCTCTCTCACTCTCCGCCCCTTTCTCTTTCGTACAGGTCGTGTCAACTCCCCTGGGACAGGGTGACTGGCAGCGTATGAGATAAGCCAAGTATCACGATCTTTTTCCCGCCATTTTGCAGTTGGACCCACTAAAAAAAAAACTCTTGTTCAGCGTCTATCGTCGCAGAACAATAACCGAATTAGACATTTTTCTTCCTGTCGACTGGTGGAATCTCATCTATGCCCCAGTTAACCTCCTACTTCCTTGCTTCAACGAAAGTAGAATCTGTATTTCTAATAATTTTGTTTTTTTTTTTTTTTTAAAAAAGTGAAATTTGTTCATCTTAATGGCGGAGCCACCCTATACAGTAAATTTCACGATCATCTATAAAAAAAATAAATCAAAAAATTATAATTAATCACATCTTTTTAATAACTAGGCGACCTCTTACTTCTTACCTGTCTTATAATATGTGATTCATCCATGATAAAATATTCGGATCATTCAAAAGGATTCCAAACATCAAGAATAGTACAATATTTTTTTACAATTAAATCATTTAAAATTGTCTTTTAAGATTTAGAAATTAGATTATAATATTAAATATAAAAATATTTTTAAAATAAAAAAAAAAATTAATTGTTCACAAGATATGCTGGATAAGTAATGTGGGATAAAAATTTGGTACATCCATGAGTAATTAAATTTTTTTCATTTTAAATTTTTTTTTGTATTTAATACTATAACTTAACTTCTAAACCTTCAAATGAAAATCTTAAATAGCTTAATTTAAAGTCAAAATAATAAAAAAAGATAAAAAAATAAAAAAATCTTCCGAGAAATTGGAAGTTTTTTGGGTGCTATATATAATATCCTGCGTGTTTTATCCTACGAAACATTCAATCAATAACTAATTTTTTCTCATTTTGAAAATCTTTTATGCTTAATACTATAACTCAACTCTTAAACTCTAAAGGAAGATCTTAAATAGCTTAATCATAAATTTAAAAAATAAAAAATGACATTGTTACTATTCTAGACACCCAGAATACTTCTAGGCATTTGAAATCTTCTATCACGCACAATGCACACAGGATCAGGCACGTAAGGTATCAGAACTAATATATAATTCTAATACCATAAGCACCTTATCTTATGTGACTCGTCGGCGATAAAAGATTCCGAACACCCGAAAGTATTTTGGACGCCCAGAATAGTAACAATATAATTTTTTATTTTATTTTTTAACTCACGATTAAGACATTTAAAATTTTCTTTTTTTTTATTTAAGCATTGGGTCATAATATTAAATACAAAAGAATTTCCAAAACGAAAAAAAATAGATGCTCATAGGATGTGTCGGATTGTTATCACACACTTCTTATCTAACACACCTTGTGAAAAATGAATTTTTTCCCCATTTTGAAACTTTTTTATACTTGATACTATAACCAAATCTCTAAATCCTAAATAGAAAATCTTAAATGACTTCATTTCATTGTAAGTAATAAATAAAAATAAAAAATGACATTGTTATCGTTTCAGTACTTGGAATACTTCGAGCACCTGCACCTAAAATCTTCTGTTATACACTAGGATCAAACGCTTAGGATATCAGAACTATATATTTAAAGTTTTGATATCCTGCGCGTTTTATAATGCGCAACTCGTCTGCTATAGAATATTCGAAGTATCCAAAATAATAACAGTGTCTTTTTTAATTTTTATTTTGGCTTACGATTAAAAGATTTTAATTTTTTTTTTTATGATTTATGAGTTGAATTATAGTATTAAGCATAATAAAATTTTCAAAAAAAAAAAGTTAAGTTACTCCACATTTCTTATCTTAACACACTTTGTGAGCAATTAAATTTATTTTATTTTAAAAATAAATATAATACTGTAGTTCAACTCCTAATTATAAAAAAAATTAAATGGTTTAAGAGTAAATTTAAAAAATAAATAACTAATAAAAATAAAAAATAAAATATCTACTGTTACTATTTCGGACGTCCTGAATATTATATTATAAGACACGTTGGATATCAAAATCGTGTGTGTGAATCGAAGATGACTGAATTCACATCGATTATCCAAGAGAAATCAAAAAATACAAACAACCCCTTCACTTTATAATCAATTCAATTCAAGATTATTTTTCTATCGGAGAAAATTAATTCGAAGTGCATCTTAATTAGAAATGAATATATAAATATCTGAGTGGTATCGTAGTTCTAAAGTAAATTGAATCTTGATTTTTTTGTTATTTCTCTGAATTCCTATTAGGGATGAAAAGTAAAATTATTGAAACTTATTTACTTTATTAAAAATTTAAGACGAAGAAAGTTACGATTCGATAGATGAAAAAAAACGAATATATAAAACTTATTTAAATTCCCTTCTACTATAATAAAATTATCATATTATAAAAATTTGTACCTAAATTTTATCATCATTTTTTCTTATTTTTCTCTTACTTCGACCTCTTCTTTTATATTTCTTGGTCGAACATATATAAATTTTAATGGACCTAACCGAATTAGCACTGAATGGTATATTTATAATAATAGAGTAAGATTTGAATTCCTACGAGTTTATATCTTTAAGAATTAATTTTTCTCACTTAAGAGAATATTATAATTTATCTCCATTCTAAAAGATTTTGGGATAGATAATAGAGGAACGTCTAAAATATATGACAAAGACAAATCCACCCTTAAATTAGGGTGGGCTTCGACTCCACCTATTCCTTGTGTTTTTCAACTACAAACAAAAGATAAATCTTTTCAGGCAATCAGTCCTAGATATATAGTCAACGATTACCAATCCTAGTCCTGACTACGCCTTGGCATGAGCGGTCTCATTTTACTGTAATTGATCGAACCAATGTAGCCATCTAACTATCAAATAGCGTTCGATCGTAGTCACCTCAACTATCGGGAAACGACCTCAAACATCTTCCAACTGATCGATGGCAATGTGGTTTAGCTCCAAAATTGAGAAGGTCTAAAGGGACAACAATATGATGTGTCTAAACTCTATTATTGCTTTATTTAATTATACATAATATAAATAAAGCAATAATAGAGTTTAGACACACACATCATAATAGAGCAAATTTAAATATTTTAGATTTAATTTTTCTTTCGAACAAATTTAATAGATTGATCTCTCTTAATTATCTTCGTAAATTAAGGTAAGTAAGAAGAGCACACAAAGAATTCATTTGTCTTTTTCACAAGATTTTTTTTCATCTTAAATTCTTTGTCTTCTTCAATCTATACCTTCGAATAAATAGCGAACGAACTCTCAGCTTTGTTTGGATAAGGTGAAAAAAATATTTATCAATAGAAGGGGAAGTGAGGGAGGGGAAGGAAGAGAAAATTAAAAAAATAAAATATTTGAAAGGATCGAATATTTATCAACGTAACATATGTTATTTTATTTAGAGTAAAGGAAATAGAATAAAAATTAAATATATAAAGTTTATAAAAATACTTTCACTTCTTAAAAATGATAACACATCTAGAGGACGGATAAAAAATTTTAAAACTATGTCAGCATTACAGGTAAAAGTTAGAATATGGAAAGTCCTAAAATATACTATGCATGCTTTCTGGATAAGTCTTTATATCTTTGGAGGAGGAGAAGAAGAAAAATATTAGGGTTATCTGTCTTTATGCCCTCTCAAATCTCAACCTCGAAGAGATTTGCGATGACAACACTGACGTCATAAAGTGTGAATAGTTGAATACCGTATGGTGATAGAGCGCTCTGTGTGAGGAGTGATGGCACAAAAATAAGATACTTAAACAAATGAATTAATTTAAAAATTAATATTTTAAAATAAAGATAAAATTATAATAAAATATCCTTGAGTCCTCTTCCCCTTCCTTACACCTCCAATCAAAATATAAAAAATTATAACAATTCATAATTATACAAGGAGAAAACTTATCCTCTCTCCTCTTCGCCTCTTTAACTCATTCTATCCTAAATAAAGGTCAAAATTCTCATTTCTTTTATTTACCTTTCTTCCACCTCCTCCCAAAAAGGAGGGTAAGTGCAATCTTCATTTTTATTATCCATAAACAAATTAAAAGAGCACTTCATCAATTTTTTATAGAATAATATTTGTGTATTAAAAATAATTTTAATTAAAATAATTTAATCATCATAAATAAAAAATATTTTATTAAAATACTTTTGCTTTTATTTAACCTAATTTTGCAATAATATTAAAATAAGGATTTTAAAATAAAAATAAAATAATATTTAAATAATTTTATAATATAAAATAAATAAAAAATAAATTTATAATATCAAATTTGCTAATCAAATTTAAATATATAAAAGTTGCAAACCATCTTAATTAATAATTCAATAATATATAAATGAATCAAACTTAAGTAAAAGTTGAATTAAGCTCACACAAAAAAACAAACAAAATTAAAATTTTTTATTTTAATAATTTAATTTATTTTTAAATTCGATGATTTCTTTATCAAATACATAAATAATATAAAAACTTAATTCAACTTATTTCATTGACAATAGAACCTATTGACTTTTAACGAGTATACTGTTCAACTTAATTTTTTTTTAATCCAGATTTTGTGCTCAACTAATAGTCTTCCTCTCTATTAATCTATTTATCTTAATATATCGGATAAATTTAAAAATATGAATGATTATTTATTCAAGTAAATATCCTAAATTTTTTATTCTATGAAAAAAAATATATATTTTGTAGTGTATATAGTTCAGATTCGAATAGTTAATATTTGAATAATCTGTTATCATAGTTCATCAGCTATCGTTCATCTGCCACCAAAAAGATATAAAAGGGCATAAAAACTATTATATAATTTTAATAAATAAAAACATATATAATTATACATATACCGTAAATTCTGGGCCATGACCTGGATCAAAAGTGGTCTGGTGGCCCGTTCAAACAAGTGGTCCCCACTACATGCTGCCAACCAGAACGGTCAGTTTCTTCAACGCTGCGTATGACCGTGTACACAATCCTTCGGAGCCATGCCAATCCAAACGGGCTATCGGAGTCGTTAACAAGATCTAAACGAATCAAATATTGATAAATAAATTTAATATGTGATAAAAATTTATTTATAATTATTTAATATATAAATCAATTAAACAAATAAATATGACTTATATATTAAATTAAATAAATAAATTTAAATATATATAATCAATTTATTAATATGAGCATAACTTATGAATTATATTCATTAATAACTTTTTTATTAATATAATAAATAAATAAATTTTTTAAAAATAATAAATAAATTTATATTATTAGATTTTTAATTAATCAAATAAATTTAAAATTGTAAAATTTTTAAATAATTAAATATATCTAAATTAAAAATTTGATAATATTTAAATAAACTAAAATTAAATTAAATTTGTATAAAGATCAAATTCATAAAAAAAATAAATTAAATTTAAATAACTATTCTAAAATTTAATTCATTTTAAACTCGAATGATTCAATTAACTCGAAGTTCTAGTCGTTAATCACCATACCATTTTACCCAACGGCTCTGATCGACTCAGGTCAATCTGGTAATTAAGTTTCAAATAAAGGTCCCTTTTTGTCCTTTCAAAAAAACCGCCTGCTATTTAAGCGTTCTTCGTCTCTGCCTTTAGGGTTGATCGTCCGCCGCTAGGGCTTCTGATCTTTGAAGTGAGATCTCATTGCTTTATGATCACTCTCACTTTTCTCATTCCAAATCTGCTGCAAATGTGATATTTTAACCGTTAATTGATCTGTTTTTGGTTTTTTTTCTGTTTGATTAATAGGAATCGAGAATTCAAGAGATGGCCCCTCCTCAGCCGAAGAGCGGGCTCTTTGTTGGGCTCAACAAGGGGCACATCGTGACCAGAAGGGAGTTGCCTCCTCGGCCTTCGAGCAGAAAAGGGGTATGAATCTCGAACTCATTGGAAGTGATGTTCTAATCTGCTGATGATGGCCTACAATCTCATTGTTTTATACTTCGTATTGTAGTTGCATGAACTTGTAGTTTCAAAGCTCGCGTATTACCGTTTAATCTATAGCTTGTTTGCATATAAGCACTTATTGCAACCATCTGTGATTATCGATTTCCAATCTCGGTTCCACAGCCACGGCGTTGTTGTATGAATAGTTCTATCTGAGAATCCTTTAGATGTGTTGGTAATTATCACATCTTTAAACCGTTTCAATGCATATTTATCACTGTGCCTAGCTTTTGTGTTGTTGTTGTCGGTCCTTTAATCCCTTGATTTCATGCCCATGTTCATACGATGAAATATGATGAATGTATGATTCTGGAACCTAGGTAATTTGATTGAGCATCTATGCTGTTTTATGCGTTTCTATATTCTGTAAAGCTCGGGTTTTGCAATGTATTTCGTTATTATTTCCAATTAGCGGTATTTCCAATTAGCGGTCAATGCCATTGTCACTTTTGGCAAATTTCTGATTCACACTGGAAATTCATAAGCACACAACTTAGTTCTTTGTAGCTTGAATGAATTGGATAGCTTAAGATGTACCTTTTGAAATTTTATACCAGAAAACTAGCAAGAGGGTGCATTTTGTGAGGAGCTTGATCAGGGAAGTTGCTGGCTTTGCTCCCTATGAGAAGAGAATCACTGAGCTTTTGAAAGTTGGGAAGGACAAGCGAGCACTTAAAGTTGCCAAACGAAAGCTGGGCACACACAAGAGGGCCAAAAAGAAGAGAGAGGAGATGGCTAATGTTCTCCGAAAGATGAGGTTTATTACTCAATCTTTTTATTCATTTTTTTCTGAATGGTTTGAATTAATTTTTTTCTATCTAAATCAAAATACAACATTATATCAATGTCCAATAATTGATTCAAATTGATTTTGTTTTTCTGGGTTTTTAATTTTTCATTCTACTTCTATGCAACTGAGTTTTATCAATCAGCTGATTTGTTTCATCGAATATATTGATATTATTTATCACTGTTTGTCATGCCCTTGCTGTTATGGAATTATCATTGATTAGTTTTTTAATGAGAAATTGAATCTTTGACTAAACACACTGATGCTAAACATCAACAAAAAGACAAGTGTTTGGTTACCCTTGTACTAATCACAAGTGCCTTTGATATCAAGTTGAAGGCTGCTATAAGACCACTTGTTAGTTTCAAAGTTACCAAAAGAATCAGTGGTAATATCAATCCTAATAAAATCTATGCTTGAATCTTTCTTCAACTTGCCCAAACATACAAAAGAGACAAAACCTAGCTTATATAACGTTGGCATCCCTTAATTTGATGTTTTTCTTAGCTAATTTTTAACTCTTCTAAACCCATGAGTAATTCTCAAAGGTGTTGCTGTACTGTTGTCGATACATGCTAAGATTTTGTAATGAAAAATTTCAACTGCAAAGAGATATTCAATCACTTACTCCTTGTGTATTTAGGTCTGCTGGGGTGAGTGATAAGAAGAAATGAGGCTGTCTGCGGGATCCGTAGCTTCAATCTTAATCATACATTGCTGGGGTTAATTCAGTTGTATGCAACAGTAATTGTTGACTCGTGCTAGCTATTATTTTCAGCAACTGATCTGCTTCATCTCTCTTTGAACTGTTCTTTTATCCTGTGGTTTGAGAACTTTTGTAATTTTTAGCCTGGCAAAGCTGGATCCGAAGTATTACTTATTAACAGGCTTAATTCTGGTTAATCATTTAAAACTTTATGTTATCTTTAGAGAATTTTATTTGTATCTGAACTTTGAGGTGCATAGTCCATAACCTAGGCATAAACTTTCATCATCCAAGTGTTTGTTAATAGAAAACATTACATTGTTGTTGTTTTTTATTTTTAAAGAATTTTTTGCAATCATTTTACCCCTTATTAATCAAATATTCTCGCCCTAAGAAAATTAAATTTTCTTATAATAAATAAGTTTGATTTTTTATTTTTAAAAAATTTCTTATAATTGTTTCGTTTTAGGTTCATATTGAGATCATTTGGCCTCTCTTTCAGGGTAAGATGGTTCAGTTTTTTTACTTCACAGCGTATCCAGTAAATTTATTAATTTCAGAATTGATGCTTCAGTTTCATATTCAGCTATTAAATAAATTTAAAAAGTGAGGTGTTGTTGTAGGTATATGCTGAATGGATTTAGAATTTTAGAAATAATATTTTGTTTTTTTATCATCAGATCATGTCTTAGGCCTGTAACAGACGTTAAGGCAAAGGATAATTCATTGAAGGGGACGTTTGGTATACATTTGGTAATGAGAATGAGTATTATTTTCATTGAGGGGTTAATGACAATGAGAATGATTATCGGATTTTTGGTGCTTAGTATAGATATTGGAATGAGTATTATTTCCATTAATGTTGTTTGGTTTGGTTTAAATTATGGAATGAGAATTAGTCCAACGAATTCGCCGTTGATGCTGTTGTACTTGAAGTCGTCGAGCACGGTGATGCGACAGTCTTGGGAGGAGAGGAGGTGGAGGTGGAGGGGATGGGCGAGGAGAAGCAGGTTGCTCCATCCCTTTTTCTCTCACCTGTACTCCATGAGAAGGGCCTGGCGAAGGAGGCTTCGTTGGAGATTGGATAGCAGGCACTGAATCGATCGAGGATTGGCTCATAGGCGGGATCAGGAGAGTTGTGAGGCGCACAACGTCGGCGAAGCCCGGGGCGAAGGGCAGTGAGTTGCCCTGCTGTGCGAGGCGCATCGGTGCGGAGGAGTAGCAGAGGAAGGTCTGGCCGCTGTTGAGGCGGAGAGTGTGCTTGGTGAAGGAGGCGTTGACGGAGACGTCGATGAAGGCGTTGACGGAGGAGATGGAGATCGCGGTGGCGGCGGTAGTGGTGGAGCAGGTGACGAAGGGGCTTCCACGAACGAGAAAGAAGCGAAGGGGAAAAAAGTTGCACGCGATGGGAATGAGTTTAGCGATAACTAGGGGAGAGGTAGGTTATGAAATCAGAAGTATCAAATCATTATTTTGATTTCCATTCTCGTTTATCAAGCATTAAGAATGAGAATGAAATAGATTTTATTTCCATTTATCTCTCCTAAACTCGCCTATCAAGCGCCAGTATTTTAATGACTTATCTATTTAATTTAAAATTTTTAAAGATATATTTATCTCTCAATTAGATATCACATCATATCCTTATTTTAATGAATTTAATGGGCAAAACTCTAAAGATCTCCTTTATTTCTATATCGTCGAACGGGTTTAATATTTTTAAAGAGAGATTTATATTTTTAAAGAGAGATTTATCTCTCAATAGGATATAGCATTACAGTATAATTTTATCCTATTCTATTCTAGTTTATCAATTAATCGAAGAATTTTAAATAATTATACATGAGAAAATAATAAAATGAGAAAAGAACAATTTTTTTCTCAATTATTATTTAACTTTTTTTGTTTCAATTTGTTATTATTAATAATATTATTTTTCTTAGTGAAAGTATTATTATATTAATATATAATCGAGCTGAAATGACAGATTTCACTCTTCCAAAAGAACAGGACTAGAATTGACTCAACTTGAGTAGTTTACAATAGACTGCACTAGTGTTTTTTACAGAAAGATAAACTCGTACATCAAGCATACGCCTCAGTGAATTAATCGACCTCCTCAATCTTCGGTCCTGTTGCTCCGGCACCAGCCGAGGCCGGAGCACCTTCCTGCATGCCAGCAGCTGCTCCACCCTGATACATCTTGGCTATGATGGGGTTGCAGATACCTTCCAGTTCCTTCATTTTGTCCTCGAACTCCTCCGCCTCCGCCAGCTGATTCCGTCCAACCATCCGATGGCCTTCTCTACCGCGTCTTCGATCGTCTTCTTGTCCGCCGGGGGCAGCTTGCCGGCGATCTTCTCGTCCTTGATTGTGTTCCTCATGTTGTATGCGTAGTTCTCGAGGGCGTTCTTGGCCTCAACCTTCTTCTTGTGATCCTCGTCCTCGGCCTTGTACTCTAGGCCTCCTCAACCATCTTCTCGATCTCTGCCTTGCTGAGCCTGCCCTTGTCGTTGGTGATGGTGATCTTGTTCTTCTTCCGGGTGGTCTTGTCCTCGGCCGAGACGTTGAGGATGCCGTTGGCGTCGATGTCGAAGCAGACGTTGATCTGTGGACGCCTCTGGCGGCCGGAGGAATGCCGGAGAGCTCGAACTTACCGAGGAGGTTGTTGTCCTTGGTCCGAGCTCGCTCGCCCTCGTAGACCTGGATCAGGACGCCGGGCTGATTGTCGGAGTAGGTGGAGAAAACTTGCTCCTTTTTGGTGGGGATCGTCGTGTTTCTCGGAATCAAGACCGACAGCGCTGCCGGCGGTCTCCAGCCCAAGCGCACAGAGGCGTGACGTCGAGGAGCAGCAGATCCTGCACCTTCTCGTTTCCCTCGCCACTCGAGGATGGCGGCTTGGACAGCGGCGCCGTAGGCTACGGCCTCGTCCGGGTTGATGCTCTTGCAGAGCTCCTTGCCGTCTTGAAGAAGTCTTGGAGCAGCTGCTGGACTTTCGGGATCCTCGTCGATCCACCGACGAGCACACCGACGTCGTCGACGCTGCTCTTATCCATCTTTGCGTCCCCTCAGGCATTTCTCCACAGGCTCCATGCATTTCCTGAAGAGGTCCATGTTGAGCTCCTCGAATCGAGCTCGGGTGATGGTGGAGTAGAAGTCGATGCCCTCGAACAGAGAGTCGATCTCGATCGTGGTTTGGGCGGTTGAGGAGAGAGTTCGCTTCGCCCTCTCGCAAGCTGTTCTGAGCCGTCGAAGAGCTCTAGGGTTGCCGCTGATATCCTTCTTGTGCTTCCTTTTGAACTCCTGCACGAAATGGTTCACCATCCTATTATCGAAGTCCTCACCGCCGAGGTGCGTGTCGCCGGCTGTCGCCTTCACCTCGAAGATGCCCTCTTCGATGGTGAGAAGAGAAACATCGAAGGTCCCGCCTCCGAGATCAAAGATCAGCACGGTCTTCTCGCCGGAGCTGCTCCCCTTCTTGTCGAGGCCGTAGGCTATGGCTGCTGCCGTGGGCTCGTTGATGATTCGCAGTACATTGAGGCCGGCAATGACGCCGGCGTCCTTGGTGGCCTGCCGCTGCGAGTCGTTGAAGTAGGCAGGGACCGTGACCACGGCGTTCTTCACAGTGGTTCCGAGATACGCTTCGGCGATCTCCTTCATCTTTGTGAGCACCATGGAGGAGATCTCCTCGGCGGAGAACTGCTTCTCCTCGCCTTTGTACTGGACGACGATCATGGGCTTGTCGCCGGGGCCAGCAATCACTTTGAAAGGCCATAGCTTGATGTCGCCTTGAACGGAAGGATCACTGTAACGCCTCCCAATCAAACGTTTGGCATCTGACGAAACATAGAAATTTGAATCAGAATCTGTTACTTTTCTACGATTTCAAATCAGCGATTCACAAAGTAACTTGGGTGCAAAACAAATCAGAAAAATATAATTACAATTCTAAAGACGGAGCGAAATGTATCTTTAACTCTAACAAAAATTCGCCAATAGAAAGTTGCTAGCGGCAACAGAGAACTCAATTCTGGACACCGATAAAACAAAACCATCGTAATTGAGAACAAATCGAACACACACAAAAGATGACACTCTGACAACGGTTCTAGCAAAGCTGAGAGGTGAAACACAAATCAAAACAGCACATCCATCATAATATGGAAAAAGAATCTCGAGAAACAAATAGAAAGGAGAATCTTCCACTTACCTGAACACCGTGTTGGTAGGGTTCATCGCGACCTGGTTCTTGGCGGCGTCGCCGATGAAGCCGCTCAATCGGTGCCAACGCGACGAGGAAGGGGTGGTGCGATTGCCCTGGTCATTGGCGATGATCTCCACCCGGTCGTGCTGCCACACTCCGACGCACGAGTAGGTGGTTCCCAGATCGATCCCGATCGCCGGACCCTCAACCTTGGCGCCAGCCATTGCCTCCGAGAATAGAAGAGATTCCGAAAAAGAGGAGGAAGAAAAGAGATCGATTGCTTTGTTCTTCACGCGAATTTCGATCGCTGAAACAAAACGCTACGAGTTGTGGAAGACGGAGGAAGGCCGTGTTCAATATATTGCCTTCGGGTGGGAATTCTGGAAGCTTTCCCTTGGTCGTTCGTGGCCGTTGGATTCATTTGATTGATATTGGACGGCGATGGATGATACCTCTGGGCGCCTCTTGCTGCTTC
>NC_133864.1:4330276-4362808 GCF_044706935.1 Curcuma longa | reverse complement strand
TTATTAAAAATTTAAGACGAAGAAAGTTACGATTCGATAGATGAAAAAAAACGAATATATAAAACTTATTTAAATTCCTTTCTACTATAATAAAATTATCATATTATAAAAATTTGTACCTAAATTTTATCATCATTTTTTCTTATTTTTCTCTTACTTCGACCTCTTCTTTTATATTTCTTGGTCGAACATATATAAATTTTAATGGACCTAACCGAATTAGCACTGAATGGTATATTTATAATAATAGAGTAAGATTTGAATTCCTACGAGTTTATATCTTTAAGAATTAATTTTTCTCACTTAAGAGAATATTATAATTTATCTCCATTCTAAAAGATTTTGGGATAGATAATAGAGGAACGTCTAAAATATATGACAAAGACAAATCCACCCTTAAATTAGGGTGGGCTTCGACTCCACCTATTCCTTGTGTTTCAACTACAAACAAAAGATAAATCTTTTCAGGCAATCAGTCCTAGATATATAGTCAACGATTACCAATCCTAGTCCTGACTACGCCTTGGCATGAGCGGTCTCATTTTACTGTAATTGATCGAACCAATGTAGCCATCTAACTATCAAATAGCGTTCGATCGCAGTCACCTCAACTATCGGGAAACGACCTCAAACATCTTCCAACTGATCGATGGCAATGTGGTTTAGCTCCAAAATTGAGAAGGTCTAAAGGGACAACAATATGTGTCTAAACTCTATTATTGCTTTATTTAATTATACATAATATAAATAAAGCAATAATAGAGTTTAGACACACACATCATAATAGAGCAAATTTAAATATTTTAGATTTAATTTTTCTTTCGAACAAATTTAATAGATTGATCTCTCTTATCTTCTTCGTAAATTAAGGTAAGTAAGAAGAGCACACAAAGAATTCATTTTTCTTTTTCACAAGATTTTTTTTCATCTTAAATTCTTTTTCTTCTTCAATCTATACCTTCGAATAAATAGAAAACGAACTCTCAGCTTTGTTTGGATAGGGTGAAAAAATATTTATCAATAGAAGGGGAAGTGAGGGAGGGAAGGAAAGAGAAAATTAAAAAAAAAAAAATATTTGAAAGGATGGAATATATTTATCAACATAACATATGAAAATGGAAATAGAATAAAAATTAAATATATAAAGTTTATAAAAATACTTTCACTTCTTAAAAATGATAACACATCTAGAGGTGAACGGATAAAAAATTTTAAAATTATATCAGCATTGCATGTAAAAGTTAGAATATGGAAAGTTCTAAAATATACTATGCATGCTTTCTGGATAAGTCTTTATACCCTTGGAGGAGGAGAAGAAGAAAAATATTAGGGTTATCTGTCTCTGCTCTCTCGAGTCTCGTCCTCGAAGAGATTTGTGACGACAGCGTTGACGTCGTGAAGTGTGAATAGTTGAATACTGTATGGTGATAGAGCGCTTTGTCTGAGGAGTGATGGTGCAAAAATGAAATACTTAAACAAATGAATTAATTTAAAAATTAATATTTTAAAATAAAGATAAAATTATAATAAAATATCCTTGAGTCCTCTTCCCCTTCCTTACCCTCCCAATTAGAGTGTAAAAAATTAACGATTCATGATTATAAGAAAACTTATCTTCTCTCCTCTCCGCCTCTTTAACTCATTCTATCCCAAATATAGGTTAAAATTCCTTTATTTATCTTTCTTTCACCCCCTCCCAAAAGGAGGGTAAGTGCCATCTT
The DNA here is from genome assembly GCF_044706935.1 of Curcuma longa. Lineage (NCBI taxonomy): Eukaryota > Viridiplantae > Streptophyta > Magnoliopsida > Zingiberales > Zingiberaceae > Curcuma > Curcuma longa. The sequence continues at coordinate 4,361,087 of NC_133864.1, read as the reverse complement.
CATTTTTATTATCCATAAACAAATTAAAAGAGCATGCACTTCGTCAATTTTTTATAGAATAATATTTGTGTATTAAAAATAATTTTAATTAAATTAATTTAATCATCATAAATAAAAAATATTTTATTAAAATACTTTTGCTTTTATTCTAACCTAATTTTACAATAATATTAAAATAAGTTTTTTAAACTAAAAATAAAATACTATTTAAATAATTTTAATATATAAAATAAATAAAAAAATAAATTTATAATATCAAATTTACTAATCAAATTTAAATATATAAAAGTTGCAAACCATCTTAATTAATAATTCAATAATATATAAATAAATCAAACTTAAGTAAAAGTTGAATTAAGATCACACAAAAAAAACAAACAAAATTAAAAATTTTATTTTAATAATTTAATTTATTTTTAAATTCGATGATTTCTTTATCAAATACATAAATAATATAAAAACTTAATTCAACTTATTTCATTGACAATAGAGCCTATTGACTTTTAACGAGTATATTGTTCAACTTAATTTTTTTTTAATCCAGATCTTGTGCTCAACTAATAGTCTTCCTCTCTATTAATCTATTTATCTTAATCTATCGGATAAATTTAAAAATATGAATGATTATTTATTCAAGTAAATATCCTAAATTTTTTATTCTATGAAAAAAAAAATATTTTGTAGTGTATATAGTTCAGATTCGAATATTTAATATTTGAATAATCTATCGAGTTCATCAGCTACGAAAAAGATATAAAAGGGCATAATAACTATTATATAATTTTAATAAATAAAAACATATATATTTAATTATACAGATACCGTAAATTCTGGGCCATGACCTGGATCAAAAGTGGTCTGGTGGCCCATCCGAACAAGTGGTCCCCACTACATGCTGCCAACCAGAACGGCCAGTTTCTTCAACGCTGCCTGTGACCGTGTACACAATCCTTCGGAGCCATGCCAATCCAAACGGGCTATCCGAGTCATTAACCAGATGTAAACGAATCAAATATTAGTAAATAAATTTATTATTCGATTTAATAAAAATTTATTTATAATTATTTAATATATAAATCAATTAAACAAATAAATATGACTTATATTAAATTAAATAAATAAATTTAAATATATATAATCAATTTATTAATATGAGCATAACTTATGAATTATATTCATTAATAACTTTTTTATTAATATAATAAATAAATAATTTTTTAAAAATAATAAATAAATTTATATTATTAGATTTTTAATTAATCAAATAAATTTAAAATTGTAAAATTTTTAAATAATTAAATATATCTAAATTAAAAATTTGATAATATTTAAATAAACTAAAATTAAATTAAATTTGAATAAAGATCAAATTCATAAAAAAAATAAATTAAATTTAAATAACTATTCTAAAATTTAATTCATTTTAAACTCGAATGATTCAATTAACTCGAAGTTCTAGTCGTTAATCACCATACCATTTTACCCAACGGCTCTGATCGACTCAGGTCAATCTGGTAATTAAGTTTCAAATAAAGGTCCCTTTTTGTCCTTTCAAATAAACCGCCTGCTATTTAAGCGTTCTTCGTCTCTGCCTTTAGGGTTGATCGTCCGCCGCTAGGGCTTCTGATCTTTGAAGTGAGATCTCATTGCTTTATGATCACTCTCACTTTTCTCATTCCAAATCTGCTGCAAATGTGATATTTTAACCGTTAATTGGATCTGTTTTTGGTTTTTTTTTTTCTGTTTGATTAATAGGAATCGAGAATTCAAGAGATGGCCCCTCCTCAGCCGAAGAGCGGGCTCTTCGTTGGGCTGAACAAGGGGCACATCGTGACCAGAAGGGAGTTGCCTCCTCGGCCTTCGAGCAGAAAAGGGGTATGAATCTCGAACTCGTTGGAAGTGATGTTCTAATCTGCTGATGATTGCCTACAATCTCATTGTTTTATGCTTGGTATTGTAGTTGCATTAACTTGCAGTTTCAAAGCTCGCGTATTACCGTTTAATCTATAGCTTGTTTGCATATAAGCACTTCTTGCAACCATCTGTGATTATCGATTTCCAATCTCGGTTCCACAGCCACGGCGTTGTTGTATGAATAGTTCTAGCTGAGAATCCTTTAGATGTGTTTGTAATTATCACATCTTTAAACCGTTGCAATGCATATTTATCACTGTGCCTAGCTTTTGTGTTGTTGTTGTTCCTTTAATCCCTTGATTTCATGCCCATGTTCATACGATGGAATATGATGAATGTATGATTCTGGAACCTAGGTAATTTGATTGAGTGTCTATGCTGTTTTATGCGTTTCTATATTCTGTAAAGATCGGGTTTTGCAATGTATTTGGTTATTATTTCCAATTAGCGGCCAATGCCATTCTCACTTTTGGCAAATTTCTGATTCACACTGGAAATTCATAAGCACACAACTTAGTTCTTTGTAGCTTGAATGAATTGGATAGCTTAAGATGTATCTTTTGAAATTTTATACCAGAAAACTAGCAAGAGGGTGCATTTTGTGAGGAGCTTGATCAGGGAAGTTGCTGGCTTTGCTCCCTATGAGAAGAGAATCACTGAGCTTTTGAAAGTTGGGAAGGACAAGCGAGCACTTAAAGTTGCCAAACGAAAGTTGGGCACACACAAGAGGGCCAAAAAGAAGAGAGAGGAGATGGCTAATGTTCTCCGAAAGATGAGGTTTATTACTCAATCTTTTGACTCATTTTTTTCTGAATGGTCTGAGTTAATTAGTTTCTATCTAAATCAAAATGCAACATTATATCAATATCCAATAATTGATTCAAATTGATTTTGTTTTTCTGAGTTTTTAATTTTTCATTCTACTTCTATGCAAGTGAGTTTTATCAATCAGCTGATTTGTTTCATCGAATATATTGATATTATTTATCACTGTTTGTCATGCCCTTGCTATTAAGGAATTATCATTGATTAGTTTTTTAATGAGAAATTGAATCTTTGACTAAACACACTGATGCTAAACATCAACAAAAAGACAAGTGTTTGGTTACCCTTGTACTAATCACAAGTGCCTTTGATATCAAGTTGAAGGCTGCTATAAGACCACTTGTTAGTTTCAAAGTTACCAAAAGAATCAGTGGTAATATCAATCCTAATAAAATCTATGCTTGAATGTTTCTTCAACTTGCCCAAACACACAAAAGAGATAAAACCTAGCTTATATAACGTTGGCATCCCTTAATTTGATGTTTTTCTTAGCTAATTTTTAACTCTTCTAAACCCATGAGTAATTCTCAAAGGTGTTGCTGTACTGTTGTCGATACATGCTAAGATTTTGTATTGAAAAATTTCAACTGCAAAGATATTCAATCACTAACTCTTTGTGTATTTAGGTCTGCTGGGGTGAGTGATAAGAAGAAATGAGGCTGTCTGCGGGATCCGTAGCTTCAATCTTAATCATACATTGCTGGGGTTAATTCAGTTGTATGCAAAAGTACTTTTTGACTCGTGCTAGCTATTATTTTCAGCAACTGATCTGCTTCATCTCTCTTTGAACTGTTCTTTTATCCTGTGGTTTGAGAACTTTTGTAATTTTTAGCCTGGCAAAGCTGGATCCGAAGTATTACCATGCTTAATTATGGTTAATCATTTAAAACTTAATGTTATCTTTAGAGAATTTTATTTGTATCTGAACTTTGAGGTGCATAGTACATAACCTAGGCATAAACTTTCATCATCCAAGTGTTTGTTGATAGAAAATAGTACATTGTTGTTTTTTATTTTTAAAGAATTTTTTGTAATCATTTAATACCTTATTAACCAAATATTCTCGTTCTTGGTTCATATTAAGATCATTTGGCCTCTCTTTCACGGTAAAGCTCTTGTTGGCTTTTAAGATGTTTTTTTTTATACTTCACCACGTATCCAGTCTATACATTAATTTCAGAATTGATGGTTCAGTTTCATATTCTAGTTATTAAATAAATTTATAAAGTGAGATGGCTTTTGATACGGTACTTCAGCATTTTCAGTTGTTGGTTGCATGTATGTGTCGTTGTATGTATACGCTGAATGGATTTTGAATTTTGGGGAAAATATTTTGTTTCTTATCATCAGATCATGGTCTTAGGCCTGTAACAGACGTTAAGGCAAAGGATGATTCATTGAAGGGGACGTTTGGTATACATTTGGTAATGAGAATGAGTATTATTTTCATTGAGGGGTTAATGACAATGAGAATGATTATCGGATTTTTGATGCTTAGTATAGATATTGGAATGAGTATTATTTCCATTAATGTTGTTTGGTTTGGTTTAAATTATGGAATGAGAATCAGTTCAACGAGTTCGCCGTTGATGCTGTTGTACTTGAAGTCGTCGAGCACGGTGATGCGACAGTCGTGGGAGGAGAGGAGGTGGAGGTGGAGGGGATGGGCGAGGAGAAGCAGGTTGCTCCATCCCTTTTTCTTCCACCTGTACTCCATAGAGAAGGGCCTGGCGAAGGAGGCTTCGTTGGAGATCGGATAGCAGGCATTGAATCGATCGAGGATTGGCTCATAGGCGGGATCAGGGAGAGTTGTGAGGCGCACAACGTCGACGAAGCCCGGGGCGAAGAGCAGTGAGTTGCCTTGCTGTGCGAGGCGCATCGGTGCGGAGGAGTAGCAGAGGAAGGTCTGGCCGCTGTTGAGGCGGAGAGTGTGCTTGGTGAAGGAGGCGTTGACGGAGACGTCGATGAAGGCGTTGACGGAGGAGATGGAGATCGCGGTGGCGGCGGTAGTGGTGGAGCAGGTGACGAAGGGGCTTCCACGAACGAGAAGAAGCGAAGGGGAAAAAAGTTGCACGCGATGGGAATGAGTTTAGCGATAGGGGAAGGTAAAAATTTCAAATCATTATTTTGATTTCCATTCTCGTTTATCAAGCATTAAGAATTCCTCTCTCCTAAACTCGCCTATCAAGCGCCAGTATTTTAATGACTTATCTATTTAATTTAAAATTTTTAAAGATATATTTATCTCTCAATTAGATATCACATCATATCCTTATTTTAATGAATTTAATGGGCAAAACTCTAAAGATCTCCTTTATTTCTATATCGTCGAACGGGTTTAATATTTTTAAAGAGAGATTTAATATTTTTAAAGAGAGATTTATCTCTCAATAGGATATAGCATTACAGTATAATTTTATCCTATTCTAGTTTATCAATTAATCGAAGAATTTTAAATAATTATACATGAGAAAATAATAAAATGAGACATAAGAAGAAAAAAATTTTCTTTTGATCAATTATTTTAAAATTTTTAACTTTTTTTGTTTCAATTTGTTATTATTAATAATATTATTTTTCTTAGTGAAAGTATTATTATATTAATATATAATCGAGCTGAAATGACAGATTTCACTCTTCCAAAAGAACAGGACTAGAATTGACTCAACTTGTGTAGTTTACAAGAGACTGCACTAGTGTTTATTACCCAAAGATAAACTCGTACATCAAGCATGCACCTCAGTGAATTAATCGACTTCCTCAATCTTCGGCCCTGTTCCGGCACCAGCCGAGGCCGGAGCATCTTCATCCATGCCAGCAGCTGCTCCTCCCTGATACATCTTGGCTATGATGGGGTTGCAGATACCTTCCAGTTCCTTCATCTTGTCCTCGAACTCCTCCGCCTCCGCCAGCTGATTCCCGTCCAACCATCCGATGGCCTTCTCTACCGCGTCTTCGATAGTCTTCTTGTCCGCCGGGGGCAGCTTGCCGGCGATCTTCTCGTCCTTGATTGTGTTCCTCATGTTGTATGCGTAGTTCTCGAGGGCGTTCTTGGCCTCAACCTTCTTCTTGTGATCCTCGTCCTCGGCCTTGTACTTCTCGGCCTCCTCAACCATCTTCTCGATCTCTGCCTTGCTGAGCCTGCCCTTGTCGTTGGTGATGGTGATCTTGTTCTTCTTCCCGGTGGTCTTGTCCTCGGCCGAGACGTTGAGGATGCCGTTGGCGTCGATGTCGAAGCAGACGTTGATCTGAGGGACGCCTCTGGCGGCCGGAGGAATGCCGGAGAGCTCGAACTTACCGAGGAGGTTGTTGTCCTTGGTCCGAGCTCGCTCGCCCTCGTAGACCTGGATCAGGACGCCGGGCTGATTGTCGGAGTAGGTGGAGAAAACTTGCTCCTTTTTGGTGGGGATCGTCGTGTTTCTCGGAATCAAGACCGTCATAACGCCGCCGGCGGTCTCCAGCCCGAGCGACAGAGGCGTGACGTCGAGGAGCAGCAGATCTTGCACCTTCTCGTTTCCCTCGCCGCTCAGGATGGCAGCTTGGACAGCGGCGCCGTAGGCTACGGCCTCGTCCGGGTTGATGCTCTTGCAAAGCTCCTTGCCGTTGAAGAAGTCTTGGAGCAGCTGCTGGACTTTCGGGATCCTCGTCGATCCACCGACGAGCACCACGTCGTCGACGCTGCTCTTATCCATCTTTGCGTCCCTCAGGCATTTCTCCACCGGCTCCATGCATTTCCTGAAGAGGTCCATGTTGAGCTCCTCGAATCGAGCTCGGGTGATGGTGGAGTAGAAGTCGATGCCCTCGAACAGAGAGTCGATCTCGATCGTGGTTTGGGCGGTTGAGGAGAGAGTTCGCTTCGCCCTCTCGCAAGCTGTTCTGAGCCGTCGAAGAGCTCTAGGGTTGCCGCTGATATCCTTCTTGTGCTTCCTTTTGAACTCCTGCACGAAATGGTTCACCATCCTATTATCGAAGTCCTCACCGCCGAGGTGCGTGTCGCCGGCTGTCGCCTTCACCTCGAAGATGCCCTCTTCGATGGTGAGAAGAGAAACATCGAAGGTCCCGCCTCCGAGATCAAAGATCAGCACGGTCTTCTCGCCGGAGCTGCTCCCCTTCTTGTCGAGGCCGTAGGCTATGGCTGCTGCCGTGGGCTCGTTGATGATTCGCAGTACATTGAGGCCGGCAATGACGCCGGCGTCCTTGGTGGCCTGCCGCTGCGAGTCGTTGAAGTAGGCAGGGACCGTGACCACGGCGTTCTTCACAGTGGTTCCGAGATACGCTTCGGCGATCTCCTTCATCTTTGTGAGCACCATGGAGGAGATCTCCTCGGCGGAGAACTGCTTCTCCTCGCCTTTGTACTGGACGACGATCATGGGCTTGTCGCCGGGGCCAGCAATCACTTTGAAAGGCCATAGCTTGATGTCGCCTTGAACGGAAGGATCACTGTAACGCCTCCCAATCAAACGTTTGGCATCTGACGAAACATAGAAATTTGAATCAGAATCTTTACTTTTCTACGATTTCAAATCAGCGATTCACAAAGTAACTTGGGTGCAAAACAAATCAGAAAAATATAATTACAATTCTAAAGACGGAGCGAAATGTATCTTTAACTCTAACAAAAATTCGCCAATAGAAAGTTGCTAGCGGCAACAGAGAACTCAATTCTGGACACCGATAAAACAAAACCATCGTAATTGAGAACAAATCGAACACACACAAAAGATGACACTCTGACAACGGTTCTAGCAAAGCTGAGAGGTGAAACACAAATCAAAACAGCACATCCATCATAATATGGAAAAAGAATCTCGAGAAACAAATAGAAAGGAGAATCTTCCACTTACCGAACACCGTGTTGGTAGGGTTCATGGCGACCTGGTTCTTGGCGGCGTCGCCGATGAGCCGCTCGGTGTCGGTGAACGCGACGTAGGAAGGGGTGGTGCGATTGCCCTGGTCATTGGCGATGATCTCCACCCGGTCGTGCTGCCACACTCCGACGCACGAGTAGGTGGTTCCCAGATCGATCCCGATCGCCGGACCCTCAACCTTGCCGCCAGCCATTGCCTCCGAGAATAGAAGAGATTCCGAAAAAGAGGAGGAAGAAAAAGAGATCGATTGCTTTGTTCTTCTCGCGAATTTCGATCGCTGAAACAAAACGCTACGAGTTGTGGAAGAGGGAGGAAGGCCGTGTTCAATATATTGCCTTCGGGTGGGAATTCTGGAAGCTTCCCTTGGTCGTTCGTGGCCGTTGGATTCATTTGATTGATATTGGACGGCGATGGATGATACGTCTGGGCGCCTCTTGCTGCTTCGAGAACTATCCAGTCATCATTCAAATTCAATGTTAATAACACGTGGGCTATTGATTCCTAATTGGGCCTTACGGATTCGCCGGCCCAGCCCAACTAAGTTGATATGTTTTTTTATAAATAATAATAAATATAATTATTTGAACATTTCTTCTCGTCGCCGTTCTGTAACGGCGGAGCTCCGCCGTCGCCTCTCGTAGCCTCCATCTCACCTTCGTTTCGATCTTCACTTCGGGTACGCTTATTATCTCCTTCACAATCGTATCTAGTTTAACCGATGGCGTTGTTGGATCGGGCAACGCAGGGGTTGACCTTGTTATCGTTATCGCCTGCGTCTCCCGGACAATTGGGCGGTGATATATTCAATTATGGTTATGTTTGGATTTACATGGATCGATGGATAATGTTGTGGTGCGGGATCGGGTAGATGGTTTAGAAGGGATTTTGGTCGGTTTATGGGATATTTGAGGTGGACGCAGTCGTCTTGTTAGGGTTAGGGTTTGGGTGGGGTAGAAAGTGGGGATATAGTGGAAAAGAGGGGTCTTTAATTGGTTATACTGATGGTTCGTGATTCTAGGTATTTGGGAAATTTGGGAGAGAGAGGGAATTCTCCTCCCCAGTTAAAAGGTTTGAAATTGCTTCTCTGATTGCTTTTGTCACTCTTTTTTTCTTCGAGTCGTTTTTGTGAATTATCTTCTCCTCCCGTTGCATCAGCTAAAAGGTTTGAAATTTCTTCTTTGTATTTCTCTTGTTTAAATTGTTTTCCATAGTTCCTCTTTCTATTTCTCTTGATTGCTTTTGTTTCACTCTTTTTTTTAATATTAGTAGGGATTTGGAGTAAGTTTGTTCGATGATCAATAATTGATCTGGGATATTGTATACAATGCAAATAATTGTATCAATAGTTAAGATGGAATGATTTTCCTGGAGAATGATTTTTCTCTCCTAAATTTGTTGCATCAGATCAATTACTTCGGTTAAGATTTTTCCTAAGCGTTATTATCGTTGGAATTATGAATTGGCAGTGGTTTTCCATTGTGCCACTTTGTATTTCTCTTGTTTAAATTGTTTTCCATAGTTCCTCTTTCTATTTCTCTTGTTTGAAACTCTGCCACATCGAATTTGTTTCAATCAAATTTCTGATTCTCTTTAATATTAGTAGGGACTTGGAGTAAGCTTGTCTGTAGGAGAGCATAACAAGAATTGCCAACATAGAGTTCGATTGGTTGTGATTCAAAAAGATAAATTTTTATCAGATCAATCGAGTACCTCAGATCGTTGGAATTGGGAAGGTGGAATGTATAAAATGCAAAGAATTGTATCAATAGTTAAGATGGAATGATTTTTCTTCATTAGAATAAGTAGATCCAAGAATGAATATGTAAACTGTAATTATTTTATTAGAAAAGAATCGTCTGAATAGTTAGATGGACATAACATTCTTGTGAGTAGGACATTTAGCTATTGGATCTTTTATTTAATAAGAAGGGATATTGATGAAATATCATTAATAGGATAAAGAATGGTTGGTTGAAACAGAGTGAAGTTTATAGTTCCTTGCGTGATGATATAAAAAAAAATATTATTATCCGATATCAATTAAGTATAGCTCCAATAGATGATAAAATAAGAGAAAACAAGTTGAGATGATATTTACTTATTCAAAGATGATCAATAAATTTCATAATTTTAAAAGTTGAATCTAGTAGAGAGAATAAGGGCATGGGAAGGTAAAAGCAAATGTTAGTCAATGTAATAGAATTGATATAATTTGAGTAAAAGTGTAAAACTAAGATTCATGTGTGACTCCAAATAGTTGGGATGAACGTGATTGCCTCAAAGAGGGGAGTGAGACTAATATTTCGGTGGTTAAAGGATTGTACTCAAGAAAATTCAGCATTTATCTAGAAGTGCTATGCAATAGCTGTTTTTTGGAAATTTGGGCAATGCTTTTTGGATTTAGAGCCTTTGCCTCTTGATTATGGTCTATTTTCTGTTCTCATTCTGACTACTTGTATACCATCCATTATTGTTTTTTTACTTTCTTTCAAGTTGGCTTTATAATATCAATGTTTCTGTTATTATCATTATAATTGCACATCTCTATGCAATAATCCTGTTCTTCTTATCTTAAATTTGTTGACTATGCTGTCCTTGATGTAACATCGTTTCAATAGTGCAAGGCCATGTTTTCATTAATTTTATCTGTTCTCTCTTGGGGCTTATCTTAACTACTTCTATACAATCTTGTGCTATATACTGTCACAAAGTCACAAGTAAACTAATAATTAAATATACTCTCTGACAGTGGAGGCTATCTTGGTAGATCCTGTCATTAGCAATGGCAACTTCTTTGGATCAATGGATGAGGGAGTTCAATGAAGCATCAAGGCTTTCTGACGAAATTAATGCTATGATTTCTCAAAGGGGCTCTTTGCCTCCGTCAGGTCCTGAAACCCAACGTCAATTAACTGCAATGAGGAGGAAGATAACAATTCTTAGGACTAGATTGGAGAACTTGGAGGCCCTTCTTTCAAAGCTTCCTAGCATACAGCCAATGTATGTGTTTCTTGTTCCTTTAAGCGTAAAATGTTCAAGCTTGTTTTTTCGGAAATCATCCTGGTCTTGTAATAGAATCCATATGCTTCAAATATTTTTTACAAGTTCATATTGTTTCACTTATCTACACTCTAGTTTGCAAGATGTTGTACCATCCTTTTTACAACATCTTAAATTGAATTGCTTATCCTGTTCAAGCGTAAATTGAATTGGTTTATTTTTTTGGTTGTACCTTTTGTATTACCCATTCATTCCTTTTTGGAGCATGATCAATTTTGACACATTTTAACTGATTTTTAACACAGAAAGGATAAAGAGTTGCATAAGCGGCGAGAGATGCTATCAAATCTAAAATCTAAAGCAACTCAGATGGCATCCATGTTAAACATGTCCAACTTCGGAAACAGGTTTGCTTAACACAGTGCAATACATTCAGATGGCTTTACAATGCTGCACCCGTACCTTTCAATTTTACCACAATAAAGTCTCTGTTTCAATTCAAACTTGATGGATCACATTTAGATAGTTTATATGCATGAGATATTGTTACTACCGGTGTCATGTTTTTTTTGTCAACTACTCAATTAGACATTGGACTAACCATTTATCAAAGATAGGGAGGACTTGCTTGGAGATAGTAAAAAGCCAGTTGATGTAGCAACAAGAACTGCTGAATTGGATAATCAGGGTATTGTTGGTTTACAGAGACAGATTATGAGAGGTATAATCTTCTTTTTTTTTCACATCTTCAAATATTCAGCACATTATTACCGATTTATCTGATTTCATAGAGCAAGATGAGGGCCTTGAAAAGTTGGAGGAGACTGTGTTAAGCACAAAACACATTGCATTAGCGGTTAACGAGGAATTGGATCTGCACACAAGATTAATTGTATGTAATGTCATGACTGAGTAGTATATTTCTCTCTAATGCAGAATGATTCAGCAACAACTTTCAAGCTTTAAGGCAATCCATTGATAACTGAACATTTTCGTAATGATGCAGGATGATGTGGACCAGCGAGTTGAAGTAACAGACTCAAGGCTACAGGTAATATTAGCTTTCTCTGTTTAAAATTACAACCTCATGGTCCTTTTGAATTTTGGCAGCTGATATATACACTACAAAGGTAAAATGGTGCTGAAAAGACCATGCTTTGTGGATATTGTTATACTTAACTGCTTATCTTAGAATCTAATCATTTTTATAATATTTTTTATTATTGTATTTGATGTGGAAAACTTGTGAACCAGTGTTATTTGACTATTTGCCGGTTTCACGCAGAGAGTTCAAAAGAGACTAGCAATCCTCAACAAGCGCACAAAAGGAGGTTGTTCGTGCATGTGTCTGCTCTTATCCATCATTGCAATTGTAGCTCTGATTGTTGTGGTTTGGGCTCTCATCAAGTACTTGTAGTAGGTGGGGGGTGTCAAGAATGTTACAATGCCATCTTCAAGTGTGTTAAGTTCCTGCTAGTGTTTGCTTCCGAGGCTTTATTTGTTGAGTTGCACTTGGTACCAGAGAAAGTGAGGATAATATTGGGTACCTTTTGTGCAATGTCATATTATAGTAAGCTAATCATTCTCGCGTATTACTTGTCGAGCTTGCACTAGTGAAAAGTGAGGATATTGTTGGGTGAATTTTGCTTTTATTCAACACAAAAATGAAATTTGAGTCACCGCTTTAGGATTCAGAGCAGATTTAGTGCCTTAATTGGGCTATAGGATGTGTGCTTTTGAGTGTGGAACTTAAATGTTTGGATTGAAATTGTATTGCTGAATCTCCCCTTTCTTCTATAATGAATGATTGAGCTTGTTGTGAATACTTTACTTCTTGTTATTATTGAGCACATCCCCTTGTTTCCTAGTTTGTGATGTCTTCTTGTGTCACTCAAAGGCAATGTAGAGAAATCCACCTTTTTTTCCCATTGCAAAATAGTATTTATTAGCCATTTCTACCAACATTTCTATCTAGTTTTTGGATGAACTTAACAGGCAATGGAAAAGACTTGGATGTGTTTTCAATATAATTGTAATAAAAGGTATAACTCATCATCTCAGCGATCTCACACGGTTGATTTTATGATTATATATGACGATGTAAATCTAATTTTTGAATGAACTTAACAAGGCAATGGAAAAGACTTGGATGTGCTTTTAATATAATTATAGTAAAAGATGGAATTTGCCACCTTAGCGGTCTAATTATATAAGAATATTTTTTTCGATTTTATCGAGATTTGATCGTTATTTATTATAGTAATATTTACTCTGTAGTAGTCAATTCAATGTCTTAGGCCATGCCTTGGGATAATGTGTTTTCAATACAATCACTTTGTTTAGTTTAGTGTGGCTGAATTTGAATTTAAATACTTGAACATTAAATTAATGAAATTAAAATACTTTTAAAAGGAATAATAAAATTTATAATTTCTCTATAAAATTCTTCTCAAGTTTTTTTTTCTCTCAAAATTTTATGATTTTTAAAATTTTAAATTTTAAGAATTAAATACGAGGAACCTGATTCACAAGCAAATAACATATACATTTGCACTTACAAAGGCACAACATTGTATTGTTGCAAAAGCAACCCGTATGAATCTTTTAGAGGTTGATCTGTAAAATAATATATATAAGTTGTATTTCGGATTTACTCGATCGTTTACCTCTGAGATTAATCAGACAAAACTTAAACAAAGATAGACAACCAATAGGATAATAAATAAAATAAATCTATGTTATACAAATCATTTCTAGGGGCACACATACTAGAATATCATAGGGGTGTTGCTCATATGGGAGAACAATAGGAATGAAACAATAAAATCTATGTCTATCATTTAGAAACCATCTTCTCTCCATCATAAACAAAATACACAAGAAAATGTGGAAAATGGGTATTTCATGATTCACCCCAATATAAGATAAGATTTCATTGAAAATATTTCAATCTACATTACATGAAACTAAAAGTGATAAAAAAAACATAAAGTCTCCAATGTTGTCTAATTCCCTCCTTATAGATGTTTGTACTAAGATACATGGACCAATGCTGCTACTCTGCAAAAGCAAAAGTTGAAAATTAGTCACTAAGGTAGGACTGTTAGGGTAGAGAGTTGATCATTTAAGTCATTGATTTGTTTCTTAAGTTCATACATAAAATTCAGTAATAATATTGATCCGGTCCGAAATTAGAAGATGGACCAACTCCTCGAGATGTCCACGATCGAATTTGTCCATATGTGAGTCAGGACATTTTTTTTAAGAACAACTTCTATCGGGTCGGCTCTTATCGACCCGAGTTCTATCCTGATTTGGACAAATTGAGGGTTACATTGACTAAGTCACGGAGAGGGATGTGTTGACTGAGTTACGGACCGTGGTACCGTGATCAATACCCACATCAAATATTGATCATGCAAAGCTAGATGTGCAGTTTAGTAAGTATGGAAGCAACATTTTCATGAATTGTCACAAATTTTGTAGAGGTAATTCCACAATTGAATGAACACTGAGTGATTCCATATGTATTTATTGGAAGAGCCTATCAATGCAGATGCACTACAAACAAACAAACAAACATCTACTGATGTAGAACAAGAAAGAAGCAAGTTGAATGGTCAGTTCATGGTGGCAATTCACCAGAGAGATACTCAGACAACTTGTCTCGCAAAGCAGTTCCATTATCGTCCACTACGTCGCAGAATCGTTGGCTGTAACTCGCATCGTGTTCATGCGACAATGGTATCTCGTCTATCGCTTCATCTTCCATGTCTATGACAATGTTGTGCAGCAAGCAGCAAACAAGGATTATTCTCGGCAGTCTGTGCTTGTCTGGCCTCCACATCTCCCCGTGAATGATCCTCCACTTATCTTTCAGTCTTGCGAATGCTCTCTGTGCCACAATGCCGGTTGCAGAAAGTCTTCTGTTGAACTCTACTTGAGTGTGTGAAAGATCCTTCCCTTGATAGGGGGTGAGAAGCCATGGAAGAAGGGGGAAGCCGGCATCTCCAACGACATATTCTTGCACTTCTGAACCTCCAGGAAGCTTCACTTTTTCTCCATTCAACCTCGTACCTTTCTCGCACATTTGGAAGAAGCCTGAGCTGTGCAAAACCGGCAACTCACTCATGCTACCCGGCCAACCCGTGACTATGTCTCGGAACTTCATCCCTGGGTCCACAACGGCCTGCAATACCATACTGTGGTTCTTCTCGTAATCAAGCCATGTTTTGCTTGTTGTGTCCAAGGAAGCAAGGCACATCATGATATGGGTGATATCAATGACACCGAAACAGTTTGGCAGACCATTGAGTTTCTCAAACTTGGATTTGATAGTTTCTATCTCATGAGAGGCCGGCCATCGTAGGTGGTGAATGCCTCTCTCCTCCATAGCCTCCACGAACCGCCAAGTAACCTGAGCAACAGTTGAATGGTTCAACCCAAATGACACTCCAATATTCAATAGCGATTCACCAGAGCCTAATCTTCGCAAAGCAACAGCCACTTGATCCTCGATAGACAAGAGTTTGCCATCTGTAAATACAAAGTGTGATGTTTTTGCCATCAACTCATCCCTGACTATTGAACATATGTAGTGGAAGGTCTTCCTTGAAATCTTAAAAATTGATTCAAATTTTCTTGGTTCTTTGGAAGACAAGTGCCCTGGAAGTTAAGACAAGGGTCATTCTATGCATGAAAAAAATGTAAACTTTTCTACAAAATAATTAGAAATTCAATGTATGACTTGGACATAACTACTCTCTGTACAAGATCTTCAGTGATTAGTATCTCACAAAAATTCAGAAATAGTTGGTCGTTGACTAGAAACTGAATTAGCCAACGAAGACTGTGCAGAGCAAGCCATTAAACCATCTAATTTTCAAAAAAATTCAGCCTTTGGATGTTTACTCAGAGTTTTGACACTGTTCGTTTAGAGGCTTGAGACTGTTAGGTACTGTATTCAAGCACTAGGTTTCCGAATAGTTGACCTCAACAAAGAGGGCTGCTGTAGAGATCATTTCCGTTGGATAAAAGATTATGGAAACTTCAAATTAAAAAGTATCAATGTATGTTGGTAAAATTCAGCCTTCGTGAATTTGACAAATAGATCAAAGTGATGGTCTTTGAATGATAATTAGTGTACTTGTATATTATGCACAACAATTAGATTTAATATTTGTTGGTCTTTTACCAAACAAATTAGTCAGCATAGAAATGTTAAAGTTTGAGTTGAAGTACCATCTCTGACAAACTTTAGACCAGCTTGATAATCATAATGAAAGAACACAAATATGTAATGAAGTAACTAGTTCGCAAAGATTAGGTCCTATCGAAAAGGATTTATACAAGAAGAATTTCCACTTAATGTCACAAGGTGATATGAACGAAGAGGTAAAAAAAGAATGAAGACCTCGCTAATTGTTGATTAGTTTAAAGATATTCTCTGTATCAATCTCAGCCTCCGCAGATTCTGTCAATGATCCTTGAATAAAAAAACTGAGGGCTTCCTCATAAGTAATCTTGTACCAAATATGAGCATGCCGAAAAAACATCCACTTAAAACTATTCATGTCTGTAGAAGTGAGAAGTTCTCTATGGAAGACAAGAGTTGACCATCTAAGAGGAATAATACAGAATAATAAGAGCTTGATAGCACCAACACATTCATCACTATTCTACTCGTTAAGCACACACCATCGAGGAGTTTGTCTGATAAATCATTGTTTATCCTAGGTACAATGGTTAACGTTGAAGCAGAAAAGATGGAGCATAGAGAAAAAAACAAGCAAAGAAATGCAAGAGATTATGTGGCATGCTCTGGTATCCTAACTAACATTCCTAGTCATCTTCTCTTCTGTTAAGGTTTTTGTTCGCCATACAATCCATTATATGGTCAGTATATATAACTTATGAATTGATTTAGAAGAGACATGACCTAAAATAAACTGTCAACCTTAATAATTGTATGACCCAAGGCCCTGAATCTCTGACAAAATCTAATTTGTCTAGTCACATATTGCTCATATATTAAACTTGTAAAGTTTAGAGATAAATCCAAATGCAATCTCAAAGCCTATGGGCCTGTAATATTGAGACATAGAAGATGGTAAAAAATAACAGCAAAAAGTTTGTAGTTAATATAGATAAGTCTAATTCTTTGTAAGCTCATTAATGCTTATAAGCATGAGTTTGATGTCTCAGTTGAGTACCATAGAATATCCTTCCAAAAGTGAGTGGAAGCAACGACACAGATGAAAGATATCTTCTCTAGAACACCAAAAAATTTAAAATATTGAAAGAAACTATGAACCTGTTCTAGATGGAAAACATAAAAAAGATAGTGCGTTCAAAATAAGTTGGTTACAATGCAGATTCTCACTAAGCATTTTTTTGTGAAACACAAAATTTGATTCTTTTTTATCTGTGATTGTTGCAAGAACATTTTTTTTCACAATCTTCTTTTCTATTTAGTTTTTAGTATCCTACTATTTATACTCACTATTTCAAAGTGTATAGATTCACCTTAAAGTAATTTGAACTAATGTTAGATAATGAAGTTCCTTGCTGTAGGCGAGATTACACTTTAGACTGGATCAAATGCAAGCTTCTCTTTTATGACATCTTGATGATTTTCTATAATCATGAACCAACTGCATAAGAATACAGCTATTCTTCAAGAAACTCAAACTTTGGGAATAAATCGTGGATAAATCAAATTTAATCCTAAACAATATCCATCCTAAATCATTTCATGTGCTGGATTTAAATAGTTGAAGTCACAGTTAATAGAGCATTCACTCTTAGATTCAAGATATAAAACATGCATCTAACAGCTGGTTGATTGAATCAGCTATCTCCAGCAGGAATTATCTAGATAAAATGACAAATCCTCAAAGTGAACTGGTGAGAAACTCTAAACAATTCCCCTTCGATCAATTAATAAAGAATTAAAGGTACCAATTCATCCCCAATGCGCTTTGACTAGTTACGTCCTCAAACAGCTTGATGCGCGGTCAACTTCAATTATCACCAAGGCAACTACACCACCAATAACACAACTCTTATTTGTAATTTAAAATCTCTCGTACTAGATGCTAAAACCTAAAATACAATTTTGATGCACAAAGCAATCCATACGATGAAGAATCAACAATCAAGAGCAGTCACATATCAATCGGAAGTAAAAGAAACGGGCTTACAAATTCAGTGAGCTGTAAGATAACATAGGTCAGCGAGATCGAGATAAGTCATCACGAAAAAGACGAGAACCTGTAATCCTGCAGGAGAAGTCATCCCACCAGTCGCCACTCCCCTTAGGCGCGTCCGCCGTCGCCGCGGCGCGCTTGTTGGCCCTCTTCCTCTTCCTGAAGCCTCTGACGGGGCCCATGATCCCTCGAACGCGCCGCCTTCGCTGCCGCCGCCGCGAGCCCGATGCAAAGGGGAGATCCACCGACACGGCGGAAATCAAGCGGGGAAAAGGCGGAGATGGCGGGCGGCTTAGCTGGCCGTGGAGGGAGATGAGGCACGCGAGGTGGGAAGGGGAGGGAGAATGCAGGGCGGGAGGTGGCGGAGCAGCATGCAGAGGAGAGTTGTAGTCGCCATGGCGATGGATGATGGGTTTTGTGAAGGAATGGAAGGGACGCAACAAATGAGAGTGAGTGGTCTTTTGTATGGTACGAGAGAAGACTTTTGTTCTTTCTTTTTCTTTCCTAAATATGGAATTATTTATTTATTACATGCCAAAAATCAAAATGTTGCCGGAAAAAATATCACAATGTATTCCACCTTAAAATTTATTTTTAAATTATTCTTTTACTTAATTAGGAAAAACGGTTATAAGATGATCTATATAAATAAATTTATATTATCAAACTCAATAAATAAATAATCAAATTTAAAATATAAAAATATCAAACAAGCTTGAATTGATAATTTGATAATCTTTAAATGAACCAAACCAAATTTGAACAATTATTTCATTTTAGATTTGACTTAGTTTGACTCGATTACCTAATCAAATAAATTTAAACACCATAAAATTTAGCTTAACTTGATTTGTTTATGACCCTAATTATTTTATCCAAAATTACTATTATAGTATAATTAATTTTAATAAATTAAAATAATTTTAAATAATATTAAAATAATTTTAATTAACATTGCATGACTTTAACTAACATCAAAGTAGTTTATCAATATTTATGAGGATATTTATTTTACAATGAAATACTTTTTTAATGATAACGAAATTTTATAAAATCACGACTAGCTCGACCATAATTTTATAAGTGATGGTGTCCTTTTGCTTGCTCGGGCTCTTCCTCCCCATAAGTTAGATCGCCTCTCAAATATTCGAGATCCAACGACCTAAGAAGTAACACGGGTTAGGGTTGGCCGACTCTATCGGCACAACCACTCCAACGTTCAAGTTAGTTACCAGTGAAAGATATTTAAGCTTTGTAGACATATAAAGCTAGAAGAAAAAGAAGAAGCATATTGGAAATGAGAAAGCTTCATGTACAAGAGTTGTCTTCGCGCGTAAAAAGAAAACCATCCCTCACATTCTCTTTCTCTGATGCCTATATAACCAGTGAAAACAGAATCTCCATGTAGGATGTCACACACTTCGTTATTATCATGACGGAGGTTGGTTAAGGGATCAGATTTGACCACCGTTATAGACATTTCCTTGTAATGGTCACGTGTCCGTCAACCATTTGTCTATCTTGTGATCAGGGAACCAGATCTAACCATCGATATAGATATTTCCTTATAATATGACCATGTGTTCATCAACCATTGGCTTGCTATGATATAAAGAGATCAGATTCGACTACGATTAACGTATCCCTGAGTGAACATTAGTGTTCGGGCATACTGATATGCTTTATTACTTGCGCTTGTAGTTTGGAGATGCTCAAGGTGCTCAGGAACTCCCACTAGTTGGTGCCCGGGGATGCCAACTTCTGGTCCCCAGGGATGCCCTTTTGAAGTCGCTCGCTAGTGTTCAGATACCAAATTCTGGTAGTCAGGGTTGTCCCTTAGATGATGTCAGTTGGTATTCAAGAATCGAGTTTGACTAGTGAAGTGCTTGGGGACATAAAATGTCAAGGAATTAAGTTTGATTGATGGAGTGTTCGGGGATGTAAAGTATTCGGTAATCAAGCTTGACCGATAGAGTACCCGGGGATGTAAAGTGTCCAGAAATCAAGCCCAACCAATAGAGTGTTCAAGAGGTAAAATGTTTGGGACTCAGGATGGGCTGATCGAGCAAAGAGACTGGCCCGCCAAAAAATGATCCAAGTACCATCATATATCTCTCCTTCAAGTCGGGCTGAGGAGAGAAGTGGAATGAAGCTCGATTAAGTATGTGCTACCTTCTATTTTCACGTGCCACTTTAGCTAACCTCCTCCTCTTAAACCAGCCTCTTCGCTCTGCATCACATGTCCCCCTTCAAGTCAGACTGAGGAGTAATGTCGAATGAAACCCGATTAGATAAAACTAATAATAAGACAAAGTAAAAAATACTTCCCTTTGAGTGAGATATTAAGAAGACCAGATCCATCCGGAGAGATAAGGCCAAAATGAGTAAATAACCCGACCACTTGAAGTAATATTGAGATGATAAGAGGAGCCCCAAGGCATAGTTGAGTTGGTTACTATGGGGCAGACTTGCTGAAGTAGGCAAGAGTCAAATCTCGATGAAACCGAGGCAATGCCCTCCCTCATAGTGGTCAGCTATAGCTTCTTGATTTACCTCCTCACAGATGGTCGTGGGGCCGATCGTGTGGAGCCACTCGGGTGGCGAATTTTACCTTCTGTTAAAGAGATGATAAGAGGAACCAATAAATTATAATCACCCAGGAATGTCGTCAATAGTTTTTGAGAAGATAAATTACTCATTTTCACCCTTGGAGTAATAATGAAAAAGATTAATAAAATAAGAAGTCCACCCCCAACTAGGGAATGCTATTGAGTGAAATAAGAATATAAACAGATATTATTCTTTCGAGTAAAACCTGTTTGGGTAAATAATTGAGGAATTCTGAAGAGACCAAACAATTGATCTGGGATATTATCAAAAGATGTCAATAGAGTAAAAAACACTAAGTCTCATTTGGAGACATAATTTAAAAAATCTGATAAGCCCAGAAAAATGATTCCTGCCCAGGATAATCAATAAGCAATACAACCCAGGGTTGTGCTAGAGTAGTACGAGTCAGAGACTATTATGAAATAGGGGTTGTTATAGCTTGCCCGAATGCTTGTAGCATATACGTAGCACTTTGGTTGTTATAATTGGTCCAGAGGCGACAATAAGTTATCTAGCTTATAGATTATTATAGTTTACGAGGAGGCTGTGAGAATATATTTAGCTCATAGACTATTATAGTATACTCGGGGATGTTAGAAGATATATAGCGTATAGGATATTATAAGATGGACCAGAGGTGAAAGTAAATTATTAGCACATGGACTGTTATAGTTTGTTAGAGGCAAAGATAATATATTTAGCTCATAGGCTATTATAGTATGCCCAGGGGCTGTTATAGTGTGCTCGAGGGGTTGTTAGAATATATTATAGCGTATAGACCATTATAAATTGGCTCGGAGGCAAAAGTAGTATACCAAGCTATACGATATTATAGTTTTCCTGAAGGCTATTAAGATATATTTAGCCAATGAGTTGTTGTAGTGGGCCCGAAGGTCGTTAAATGATGTCCTAGGGTAGGGGCAGCCAGATTCAAAATTACTTAGGTTAACCATCAATTCTAATTGATATAAAAAATTAATTAATTTAAAAATATAAATAAAATAAAAAAGTATGTGAATATTAATTTTTCAAAAATATGAAACAAAAGTATTAATATTCAATACATCCAAAAGAATAGAGCAAAAATATTGTGCTCTTTGATTTTTCTTAGACTCAAACTCATTAATTATTATGTCATTATTAATTGTTCAACCAACTCTTGTTCAATATAGATGACCATAGAATCTGTTAAAAATTCTTCTTCTATCTTGTTATGAAGAGCTATTTTAATAAGTTTCATGGTTGAAAATGCTCGTTCTGTTGTTGTTGTAGAGACAAAAAGAGTTAAACAAAATGAATCAACCTGCTTTTGAGGAGCTAGGGTTAGATTTCTCCTTAAAGAGTGTAACCTCCTTTTGGAGAGACTTAACCCGGACGGTGAACTTAGCAAGTTTACGAGACAAGCAATAGATTATAGAATATAAATTTCAATTAAATTATTATTTACATTGGGGTTAAGGTCTTTTGAATCGAATACGGATTCATGGCTTGACTCGGACTCAACTTCGGATTTGGTGTTGGGTTCGGACTCAGTCTTGGCTAGTTGCTCTCGTACCAATGGCGCCAGGAAACTTGTGTTCTCTTCCTCGTCTGAGTCTTCTGAGGAAGACTCGTCCCACATCGCCTTCAATGCCTTATTCGTTTGACCTGCAAGAAGTGCAATACGTCTTTCGGCCGGATTGACGTTAGTCTATTCATGGAGTTCAAACTCAGCAAATAATTCATCTAATTTTATTTGTGAAAGGACTAGAAATCTTGTAAGCATCAACTATTGATGCCCATAAGGTGTTCCACGAGAACACTTTCAAAGCGTACCTTATTATATCGTGGTTCTCTATTGGTTATCCTATGACATGTAGACCATTTAGTAGATCTTAGATCCTCGTGTGAAGCCCACTTGCGGATTCACTATCCTGTATTTTTATATTATATAATTTATTAAGTAGTAAGTCATGCTTACTTACCTTAGTATCTGTTATCCCTTCGTGTAGCTCAATGAGCTTATCTCATAAGTCCTTTGCGCTTATGAAGGGATCCACTCTGTTAAGCTCTTCCTTGGTGAGGTCGTATTACAAGGTTTGCATAGCTTTGGTGTCAGCCTCAATCTTGCGTTTTGTGACGTTGTCCTACTTCTCGCATGATTGTGGGATACCATCTGCGTCGATCGAGAGGATGAAGCCGGTCTGGATCACTATCCACATCTCCACTTAAGTCTTTAAGTACTGGTACTCCATTCTTCCCTTCCAGTACATGAAATCTTCATCGAAGAAAAGAAGAGGTCTTACGGTGCTGTAGCCTTCTTGATGGGGCATTAAAAAAAATCTCGCATAAACAATAAATGACAAGAATATTCCAAGACTTGATTTTGGATTAGTAATACGAAAAAAATTTAAAAAATATAAAGCGATAGAAAACTTGCTTGATTAGTGGTTGCACTAATTTCAAGCATCCCTCGCTCTGATACCGATTGCAGGATTGAAAGTGAATGTTAGAGGGGGTGAATAAAGCGTTTGTCGCTTTTTCATGTATTTGTAAAACTTCATAAATCGAGTATTTGATACACAGTGGAAGATGTAATCATACACAAAATTGACACATTTATTTTGCTTAGTTCACAGCCACTGGCTGCTACTCCAAGGCCCACGGTCCTTGATCGTTTACGATGGACAATCCACTATAAAATCCTTTCTCAAACGAGAAAGAGTTTCGCCTTTACACAAAAATATAGGATCGACAAACCTTTACCATCCTAATAATGTAAGTACAAAATATAAGGAAAAATAAATATTAAATTTACCGACAATGAATGTAAGAAGTTTGTGTAGTTGTCAGTGCAACTTCTCAATGTTTCAACGACGTCTCGGGTGTTTCGGTCGCGCACAGAATGGATGTCGAGGTAGCGTAAATAGATGCCTTAGGGTTTCCCCTCGCAACCGCTTTTATAACCTGATCCAAGCGTCTGGAACTCCTTTTGGGCGCATATTGTCTCGTCGATTTACTCTCGACGCTGACTTAACATTTTCGGACGCCTGTTTCCTTTCCGGGGCACTTGGAATGTTGATGTGGAGGTTATCGGATCAGCTTTGACTCCGTCGTGTCTTATACATCTCCGGGCGTCTGGAGCCTTCCAGGAGCTTGGAAGCTGAGGTATCTCTGACCACTTCTGGCTCGCCACCTCATTTGCCTTGCTGGCCCGATCAGTTGAGATCCGGGTGGCTGGATTCCTTCTGGGCGCTTGGACTGTCTGGTCGCCTAGATCCAATAGGGGTTCCTGGAACTCGAAGTTTCGGTCCCTCAATTTTTTGCATCACAGAGTTAGTGCAAAACATATATAACAGGAAATTGATAGTTTACCAACTGTCTAGTCTTGACTTTTAGGTTCTAATGAAATCCTAGGTCAGACTGATGCCTACTATTCTCTTCAAAGGAACACATCTGATCCCTTTGCCAACCATCCGATCCTCCAGACGTAGTTGGACTTTTACTCGGCATTCGATCCTCGACCCCCAGGACTTTCCTCCGATGTCTGATCCTCACCGACCCATCGCTCTGTTAGATGTCCGGTCTACTGACCCACCTATAACTTCCTGTCTGATGTTTTGATCTATCAAGTTTTCCTGTCTAGTCCTCCTAACTAGGACTTCATTACTCAGTCTTCTAGACTAGGACTTCTTTGTTCAGTCCTCTAAACTAGGACTTTCTTGCTCAGCCTTAACTAGAATTTTCTCTGTGCCACCTGCACACTCATTTCAACTCGTTCGTACACACCACAAGTTTAACTTGTACTCTTTGTCATGATCAAAATGTCAGTTCGATTATCTGGTGTTCCTTGCACCAATATTACCCATTTAGAGAAGTAGTCAATCACTACTAGGAGGACTTTTTTCTAAGCGGTACCGAACGAGAAATGTCCTACTATATCCATTCTCCATTGATGCAAAGGTCAAACAACTATTGCAGACTTCATCAACTCATAGCAAGTTTGCCAGTTGTGGTGTCGTTTGCAACTTTCACAAGCTTTTACCAACCGTATAACATCTTTCTTCAGGGTGGGCAAGAAGCATCCAACCAATAGTGCTTGTCGGGCAAGCGAATGACCTTCCATATGGCTTTCATATGATCCTTCATAGCCTTAGGTGTACTCCACCTCTTGCTTTCCCAAACATCATAATAACGAACTCGCATTAGATCTCTTATATAAAATATCTTCGAGGACACAGAATTGGGTGAGACAATGTTTGAGTTGTCTAACCTTTATGGGATCCTTAGGTAGTTTTTCCTCTTAGAAGAATGCTAGAAATAATGTTTCCCAATCACATATTATTGGTTCTAGGTTGACTTCTATTTGCAACATCAACTCTACTTGTAACACTACTTCCCGATCTGTCCAATCCCCCGAATTAGCCAGTCGGGCTAATTCATTGGCTCGGGTGTTCTCTGCTCGAGATATTTATTTCACTAGAACTCTATGAAATGCTCTTTGGCCCTTTCCATAGTTTCACAATATTTATGACACTTATCATCTTTAATCTCAAAGGTTCCATTAACTTGCTTCACTACAAGTTGGGAATCCATATTATTTAGTACTCGCTCGCTTGCTCCAACGTTTTGAGTGGCTCATTGAGTGGTCAACAAAGCCTCATACTTAACTTCATTATTTGATATCTTGAAAGTAAGTGTAACGACCAATTTCACTTCCTCACCCTAGGAAAGATTAGAACCACACCTACTCCACTACCTTCACTATTGGATGAACCATCTGCATAGATCATCCGTGGCTCATGTTCCTCTGTCTGGAGAGATTCAACCAAGGAATTTGTAAGTGCTTGTGCTTTAATGGAAGGACGAAGCTGATATTTTTTTATCATATTCACTAAGCTTGGTGACCCATTGTATAAGTCGTCCAGTGGCTTCTAGGTGAGTAAGGATTCGTCCAAGTGGATTATCTGTAAAACGACAATTGGATGTGATAAGAAATAAGAGCGTAAATGTTGAGTTCTTGGTTAACTCAATTGTTAGCTTTTTGAGACCAGTGTAATAAATTTTTGGACCTTTGAATAGATAACTGACATAATACATAGGATAATGCTCCCTTGATCTTGCTTAACTAGCACCGAGGATATAACTATCTCTGATAAGGATAAATACACTAATAATTTCTCACCCGGGTGAGGCTTAGTTAGAATTGGTAGCTTAGCCATATATTCCTTTCAGCTCCTAGAAGGCTCTATCACAATGCTTGCCACATTGAAATCGAGCGACTTTTGAAGGATCTTATAAAAGGGAAGGCTTCTATTTGCCGATTGAGAGATGAAACATAATAAGATCGTGATCTGTTTGACGAGCCTTTGAACTTCACGTAAGTTTTGAGGAGGTCGCATCTATCAGATCGCTTCGATCTTTTCAAGATTTGCTTTAATTTCTTGCTCGGTCGCCATATAATCAAGAAAATGCCTTTAGTGACCCCGAAGGTATATTTCTCCAAGTTGAACTTCATGTGGTATTTTGGCAAGATAGCGAATGTTTGCTCCAGATCAGATACTAAGTCACCTGCACTTAAGGACTTGATCAATATATCATCAACATATACCTCAACGTTCCATCTTAGCTGCTTGACGAAGACCTTGTCTATCAATCTTTGATATGTTGCTCCCATGTTCTTCAATCCAAACAACATGACTGTGTAGCAAAAAAGTCATTAGCCGTGATGAAGTTGACTTTGTTATGATCTACCTTGGCTAAGGAAATTTGATGATATCCTTGATACATATCTATCATAAAAATGTACTAATGTCTGATTGTCAAATTTACCAGTTGATTGGTATAGGATAGAGGATAACAGTCTTTGGGGCAAGCCTTATTTAGGTCATGGAAGTCTACACATAAATGTCATTTCCTAGATGGCTTTGGCACCAATACTACATTAGACAACCAAGTTGGGTACTGCACTTCCTAGTATATCTGACATCAAGAGTTTGTATACCTCTTCCCAAATAACCTTATTCATTTTTAGACCAAAGTGCCGTCACTTCTGCTTGACTGGGCAGACGTTGAGCATGCTTTGCAATTGGTGCTTCATCACCTCTAGTTCAATTCCAACTAAATCTTTTGATGTCCAAGCAAAAACATCTGCATTTCTAGTAAGATAGGATACAACTGAGGCTTTCAGCTCGGTTGAAAGATCCTTAGAAAATTTAGTACTTCTCTCCAGATTAGTAGAGACTATCTTGATTGCTTCAACTTTTGGCTCATATAGCAGTGAAGGTTCCCCCTCCTTGATACAATATATCCCCTCCATTGACTGCCTTTACTTGTTTAGCCCGCTTCGTGGTTGCTTTTTCTCTATTCAACCCGAATAGTTTCAACATAACATCTTCGAGAGACTTGTTGATCCTCTCACACTTCCCCCACCTTATTATTGATAAGAAATTTGATTTTTTAGTGATAGGGGAAATCAACAACTTGGAGAGCACTGAGAGCTGGTCAACCCAAAATAATATTCTAGGAGAAGGGGTGTCTACCACTAATAAAGATAACCAAGATAGTTTTCCTCCATTAATTCCTCACATAGAGAGAGAGATTAATTTGGCTAAGCGATCGTGTTTCATGTCTAGAAAAATCAAATAAAAATATTAATCGAGCTACTTGCATCAATAAATATAAATAAAAATAAAATTTATAACTTAGATAATATGTAATCAACAATTAATATAGAAATGATATGGTACCATCAATAAGTATTTTAAAATAATATATAATTTGGTAATTTGAAAATGTAGGATTTGTAATTTAGATATTTATAAAATTTAAGTGGAGATTATTTTAATGATTTAAAATTTTTAAGAGAATTAAAAAATAATAAATTTCATGGCCAAAATAAACAGAGTAAATGTGAAACACAATTTATCTATTTCGGATGAATGCTAAATTTATATATATATTATATATAATGAAGTGGACTCTTTGCTCCATTTTGGTGGGCGAGTCCTCGTCGACGTCGGCTTGTCGCCAAATGCAGTGGCGTTGGGGCAGGCGGCGATTCGTGCTCTCGGTGGGACATCAAAGGTCACGAGGAAGAAAGATCGAGACGTGCGCAATCCACCCTCGTTCTCCTTCCTCCCTCCTTCCTCCCCTGCAACATCGCCATCACCACCACTCCCCCGACTCCTTTTTAGCCTCCCTCCTCAGCCGCCCCCCAATCTCTCTCAGAATGCTTAATCAATCCCATTCACTGTCCGCCGCCGCATTAGAGCAGCGACCGCCGCCATTAACGTCCATGGAGGCCCAGAAAGGTACTGGTTTTGTACCTCTCCGGAGTGATTTATTGCTCTTCCGCTCATAAAGTTGATTCTTTTTGTCGCAGAGGAGGAAGAAGTCACGAAATTCGGACGCCGGCGCTGGCGCTGTCGAGCTCCTACAAGCGGATGGACCAGAAACAGCAGCCGAAGAAGAAGTACGTAAAGCAGGTGACGGGGCGGCACAACGACACCGAGCTCCATCTCGCTGCGCAGCGAGGCGACCTGGCGGGCAGTGCGGCGGATCCTGAGCCACGTGGCCGAGCAGATGGAGGAGGGAGAGGGGGTTGATGAGATTGCGGCGATGATGACGGCAGTCGTGCAGGAGACGAACGTGTTCGGGGAGACGGCCCTGTTCACAGCGGCGGAGAAGGGGCACCTCGCCGTGGTGGCGGAGCTACTCAAGTACTCCGACAAGGAGGGTCTGCTGCGGAAGAAACAGGTCCAGCTTCGACGCTTTCCACGTCGCCGTCAAAGAAGGGCGCCAAGGTGGACAAATTAAAAGATCAATTGCACAAAATTAAACTTTTCGATCTTCTTCTCCAGTAATACCCTGCTTAAATCAACAACAATGTCTTCGATCGATCGCAGACGTCGTGGAGTTGCTGCTTCGCCACGATCCGCTCCTCAGCAAGACCTTCGGGCCGTCGAACACCACCCCTTTGATCTCGGCGGCGTCGAGAGGGCACACCGAGGTGATCAAGCTGCTGCTCGCCCAGGAGGTGAGCATGGTGGAGGCGGCGAAGAGGAACGGGAAGAAGAACGCCCTGCACTTCGCCGCACGGCACGGCCACGCCGCCGCGGTGAAAGCTCTGCTGGAGAAGGACCCGCAGCTGGCCCGGAGGACGGACACGAAAGGGCAGACTGCACTGCACATGGCCGCGAAGGGCCGCGACCATGACGTGATAACAGCGCTCGTGCAGGCCGATCCCGCCATTGTTATGATGCCGGACAAGTTTGGGAACACGGCGTTGCATGTCGCCACCAGAAAGAAGAGAGCAGAGGTACTCAGGATCTTTACCGCCATCGGACAACTTCGATTCTTTCGAAAGATTAAAATTTTATTTTCTATTTTTTTGATCGATTAATTCAGATAGTGAATCTTCTTCTTCTACTGCCCGACACGCACGTCAACGCCCTGACGAGAGAGCACAAGACGGCGTACGACATGGTCGACGAGCTGACGTTCTCCGATGAGTCCGCAGCCATCCGGGAGATCCTCTCGCCACGGCGCGCTGCGCGCGCAAGAACTCAACCAGCCCCGCGATGGCGAGCTCCGCCGCGCCGTCAAGGAGATCAAACACGACGTGCTCACCCAGCTGGAGCAGAGCCGGAAGACGAACCGCAACGTCCACGGCATCGCCAAGGAGCTCCGCAAGCTCCACCGCGACGGCATCGCCAACGCCACTAACTCCGTCACCGTCGTCGCCGTCCTCTTCGCCTCCGTCGCCTTCGCTGCCATCTTCACCGTCCCCGGCGGCAGCGACGACCGCAACGGCGCGGCCGTCGCAGCCCACAGCACCTCGTTCCGCGTCTTTTCCTCTCCAACGCGGTTGCTCTGTTCACGTCGCTGGCGGTGGTCGTGGTGCAGATCACGGTGGTGCGGCGGGAGACCAGGGCGGAGAGGAGGGTGGTGGAGGTGATCAACAAGCTCATGTGGCTGGCGTCGGTGTGCACAACCGTGGCCTTCCTGTCGGCGGCGTACATCGTGGTGGGACGGAGGGTGCGGTGGGCAGGGGTGCTGGTGACGGTGGTCGGCGGCGCCATCATGGCCGGGGTGCTCGCTGCCATGACGTACTTCGTGGTGAAGTCGAAGCGGCTTCGCCGGAGCAGGCGAAGGGAGAAGTCATCGCCAAGGATAAGCTCCGCTTCGTGGCATCACGTCTTCTCGGATTCCGATCAATTCAATCCCGTTTATGCCATTTAATTAATTAATTTTATTTATCAATTATTAAAAACAGTTTGAAATTTTGAAATATATATTTAATTTGTTTCATGAATTCTATTGTTATAATGTTGGTACAAGAGTTATAAAGTAATGTTGTCTTACAATATTGAAATAATAACATTTTTAAAATAAAAAAAATATAATCGATTGTTTTAATGTCTTTTTTTTAATGCATAAACAAGCATGAGCAAGTTTGATTTCAATTATATATATATATATATATATATATATATATAAATAAAAAAGAAATAAATTTGAACACTTATTTTATTAATATCTATGAAAAAATTGAATAATTTCATAAACAATGCTAAATTTTTTTTTCAATGAACATATTTATTAATAAAAATCTTATCAAATTTATAAATAGACAAAGAATCTATTAAAATGAATAAATAAATTTATAATATCAAATTTAATAATCATTTAAATAAATTAAAAAATATAAAAATTTTAAATAATTAAATAGCTTTACATTGAAATTTTGATAATTTTTAAATAAATTAAAGTCAAGCTAAATATGAATCAAACTGAAATTCATAAAAAATTTAAGATAAACTCGAACAATAATTTTCGATTCAAAATTGACTTAGTTCGATTATAATGCAAAAGTTTGACTATTAATTTTTTTAATAAAAATGGAAGGACACATGATAATTTAATAATTACAAATGAAGGAAAGCGAGACCAAATGGTGTGAAATAAAAATCGATCCAAAGGAAAGGTCTGGTTTCTTCTCGACCTCTCTAGTTTTGCTTCGTCGCTCGGTCTCCGTCGTCTCGCTCCGTGTCGCGCCCACCCTTCCCTGCCCAATCCGTCGGCTTCAAACACCTTCAAGGTAATCTTCCCCTCTCCGATCGTCCCGGTCGGTCATACTTTCTATTGTCATCGGCGTATTGGATAGATTCACGCAGATCTGTTTGTTTTCTTTATTTTATTTGCCGGCAAGGATAATCAGACCAGATTTGATTTGAATTTCCGTATCCCATTTTCTTTCCCAATGCTCTGGATGATAAGTCTTGGTTTCGTTGGATGGATCTATGGGGGCATTTAGATATTGCTGTGTATGAGAATAGATTTGATTTGTTCAGGATTTCTGTATTCTCGTTATCGGCTGTTAATATTCATGGTTGAGTTGGTTAA
>NC_133864.1:4300360-4330176 GCF_044706935.1 Curcuma longa | reverse complement strand
CTCCACTACCTTCACTATTGGATGAACCATCTGCATAGATCATCCGTGGCTCATGTTCCTCTGTCTGGAGAGATTCAACCAAGGAATTTGTTAGTGCTTGTACTTTAATGGAAGGATGAAGCTGATATTTTTTATCATATTCACTAAGCTTGGTGACCCATTTTATAAGTCGTCCAGTGGCTTCTAGGTGAGTAAGGATTCGTCCAAGTGGATTATCTGTAAAACGACAATTGGATGTGATAAGAAATAAGAGTGTAAACGTTGAGTAGTCAAGGTCAACTCAATTGTTAGCTTTTTGAGACCAGTGTAATAAATTTTTGGGCCTTTGAATAGATAACTGACATAATACATAGGATATTGCTCCCTTGATCTTGCTTAACTAGCACCGAGCATATAGCTATCTCTGATGAGGATAAATACACTAATAATTTCTCACCCCGGGTGAGGCTTCGTTAGAATTGGTAGCTTAGACATATATTCCTTTCAGCTCCTAGAAGGCTCTATCACAATGCTTGCCACATTGAAATCGAGCGACTTTTGAAGGATCTTATAAAAGGGAAGGCTTCTATTTGCCGATTGAGAGATGAAACATAATAAGATGGTGATCTGTTTGACGAGCCTTTGAACTTCACATAAGTTTTGAGGAGGTCGCATCTATCGGATCGCTTCGATCTTTTCAAGATTTGCTTTAATTTATTGCTCGGTCGCCATATAATCAAGAAAATGCCTTTAGTGACCCCGAAGGTATATTTCTCCAAGTTGAGCTTCATGTGGTATTTTGGCAAGATAGCGAATGTTTGCTCCAGATCAAATACTAAGTCACCTGCACTTAAGGACTTGATCAATATATCATCAACATATACCTCAACGTTCCATCTTGGCTGCTCGACGAAGACCTTGTCCATCAATCTTTGATACGTTGCTCCCATGTTCTTCAATCCAAACGACATGACTGTGTAGCAAAAAAGTCATTAGCCGTGATGAAGTTGACTTTGTTATGATCTACCTTGGCTAAGAAAATTTGATGATATCCTTGATACACATCTATCATAGAAATGTACTAATGTTTGACTGTCAAATTTACCAGTTGATTGGTATAGGATAGAGGATAACAGTCTTTGGGGCAAGCCTTATTTAGGTCATGAAAGTCTACACATAAATGTCATTTCCTAGATGGCTTTGGCACCAATACTACATTAGACAACCAAGTTGGGTACTGCACTTCCTAATATGTCTGACATTAAAAGTTTGTGTACCTCTTCCCAAATAACCTTATTCATTTCTAGACCAAAGTACCGTCACTTCTGCTTGACTGGACAGATGTTGAGCATGCTTTGCAATTGGTGCTTCATCACCTCTAGCTCAATTCCAACTAAATCTTTTGATGTCCAAGCAAAGACATCTGCATTTCTAGTAAGGACAGGATACAACTGAGGCTTTCAGCTCGGTTGAAAGATCCTTAGAAAATTTAGTACTTCTCTCCAGATGAGTAGAGACTATCTTGATTGCTTCAACTTTTGGCTCATATATCAGTGAAGGTTCCCCCTCCTTGATACAATATATCCCCTCCATTGACTGCCTTTGCTTGTTTAACCCGCTTTGTGGTTGCTTCTTCTCTATTCAACCTGAATAGTTTCAACATAACATCTTCGAGAGACTTGTTGATCCCCTCACACTTCCCCACCTTATTATTGATAGAAAATTTGATTTTTTTAGTGATAGGAGAAATCAACAACTTGAGAGCACTAAGAGCTGGTCAACCTAAAATAATATTGTGGGGGGGGGGGGGGGGGGGGGGGGGGGGGGGGGTGTCTACCACTAATAAAGATAACCAAGATAGTTTTCCTCCGTTAATTCTTCACCTAGTGAGAGAGATTAATTTAGCTAAGCGATCGTGCTTCATGTCTAGAAAAATCAAATAAAAAAGTGGCAATTGATTATAATTTATCCATCTTGATCCTCATTTATTCTATTACTAACCAATAAAAATATTAATCGAGCTACTTGCATCAATAAATATAAATAAAAATAAAATTTATAACTTAGATAATATGTAATCAATAATTAATACAGAAATGATATGGTACCATCAATAAGTATTTTAAAATAATATATAATTTGGTAATTTGAAAATGTAGGATTTGTAATTTAGATATTTATAAAATTTAAGTGGAGATTATTTTAATGATTTAAAATTTTTAAGAGAATTAAAAAATAATAAATTTCATGGCCAAAATAAACAGAGTAAATGTGAAACACAATTTATCTATTTCGGATAAATGCTAAATTTATATATATATTATATATAATGAAGTGGACTCTTTGCTCCATTTTGGTGGGCGAGTCCTCGTCGACGTCGCCTTGTCGCCAAATGCAGTGGCGTTGGGGCAGGCCACGAGGAAGAAAAAGATCGAGACGTGCGCAATCCACCCTCGTTCTCCTTCCTCCCTCCTTCCTCCCCTGCAACATCGCCATCACCACCTCTCCCCCGACTCCTTTTTAGCCTCCCTCCTCAGCCGCCCCCCAATCGCTCCCAGAATGCTTAATCAATCCCATTCACTGCCCGCCGCCGCATTAGAGCAGCGACCGCCGCCATTAACGTCCATGGAGGCCCAGAAAGGTACTGGTTTTGTACCTCCCGGAGTGATTTATTGCTCTTCCGCTCATAAAGTTGATTCCTTTTTGTCGCAGAGGAGGAAAATAATCTCAAAATTGGGACGCCGGCGCTGGCGCTGTCGAGCTCCGACAAGCGGATGGACCAGAAACAGCAGCCGAAGAAGAAGTACGTAAAGCAGGTGACGGGGCGGCACAACGACACCGAGCTCCATCTCGCTGCGCGGCGAGGCGACCTGGCGGCAGTGCGGCGGATCCTAGCCGACGTGGCCGAGCAGATGGAGGAGGGAGAGGGGGTTGATGAGATTGCGGCGATGATGACGGCAGTCGTGCAGGAGACGAACGTGTTCGGGGAGACGGCCCTGTTCACAGCGGCGGAGAAGGGGCACCTCGCCGTGGTGGCGGAGCTACTCAAGTACTCCGACAAGGAGGGTCTGCTGCGGAAGAACAGGTCCAACTTCGACGCTTTCCACGTCGCCGTCAAAGAAGGGCGCCAAGGTGGACAAATTAAAAGATCAATTGCACAAAATTAAACTTTTCGATCTTCTTCTCCAGTAATACCCTGCTTAATCAACAACAATGTCTTCGATCGATCGCAGACGTCGTGGAGTTGCTGCTTCGCCACGATCCGCTCCTCAGCAAGACCTTCGGGCCGTCGAACACCACCCCTTTGATCTCGGCGGCGTCGAGAGGGCACACCGAGGTGATCAAGCTGCTGCTCGCCCAGGAGGTGAGCATGGTGGAGGCGGCGAAGAGGAACGGGAAGAACGCCCTGCACTTCGCCGCACGGCACGGCCACGCCGCCGCGGTGAAAGCTCTGCTGGAGAAGGACCCGCAGCTGGCCCGGAGGACGGACACGAAAGGGCAGACTGCACTGCACATGGCCGCGAAGGGCCGCGGACCATGACGTGATAACAGCGCTCGTGCAGGCCGATCCCGCCATTGTTATGATGCCGGACAAGTTTGGGAACACGGCGTTGCATTGCGCCACCAGAAAGAAGAAGAGAGCAGAGGTACTCAAGATCTTTACCGCCATCGGACAACTTCGATTCTTTCGAAAGATTAAAATTTTATTTTTCTATTTTTTTGATCGATTAATTCAGATAGTGAATCTTCTTCTTCTACTGCCCGACACGCACGTCAACGCCCTGACGAGAGAGCACAAGACGGCGTACGACATGGTCGACGAGCTGACGTTCTCCGATACGTCCGCAGCCATCCGGGAGATCCTCTCCCGCCACGGCGCGCTGCGCGCGCAACTTCAACCAGCCCCGCGATGGCGAGCTCCGCCGCGCCGTCAAGGAGATCAAACACGACGTGCTCACCCAGCTGGAGCAGAGCCGGAAGACGAACCGCAACGTCCACGGCATCGCCAAGGAGCTCCGCAAGCTCCACCGCGACGGCATCGCCAACGCCACTAACTCCGTCACCGTCGTCGCCGTCCTCTTCGCCTCCGTCGCCTTCGCTGCCATCTTCACCGTCCCCGGCGGCGGCGACGACCGCCGACGGCGCGGCCGTCGCAGCCCACAGCACCTCGTTCCGCGTCTTTTTCCTCTCCAACGCGGTTGCTCTGTTCACGTCGCTGGCGGTGGTCGTGGTGCAGATCACGGTGGTGCGGCGGGAGACCAGGGCGGAGAGGAGGGTGGTGGAGGTGATCAACAAGCTCATGTGGCTGGCGTCGGTGTGCACAACCGTGGCCTTCCTGTCGGCGGCGTACATCGTGGTGGGACGGAGGGTGCGGTGGGCGGGGGTGCTGGTGACGGTGGTCGGTGGCGCCATCATGGCCGGGGTGCTCGCTTGCTCATGACGTACTTCGTGGTGAAGTCGAAGCGGCTTCGCCGGAGCAGGCGAAGGGAGAAGTCATCGACAAGGATAAGCTCCGCTTCGTGGCATCACGTCTTCTCGGATTCCGATCAATTCAATCCCGTTTATGCCATTTAATTAATTAATTTTATTTTGTCAATTCTTAAAAACAGTTTCAAAATTTGTAATATATATTTAATTTGTTTCATGAATTCTATTGTTATAATGTTGGTACAAGAGTTATACAATATTGAAATAATAACATTTTTAAAATAAAAATATAATCGATTGTTTTAATGTCTTTTTTAAAAATGCATAAACAAGCATGAGCAAGGTTGATTTCAATTATATATATATATATAAAGATCAATTAAATAAAAAGAAATAAATTTGAACACTTATTTTATTAATATCTATGAAAAAAATTGAATAATTTTCATAAACAATGCTATTTTTTTTTATGAAATATATTTATTAATAAAAATCTTATCAAATTTATAAATAGACAAAGAATCTATTAAAATGAATAAATAAATTTATAATATCAAATTTAATAATCATTTAAATAAATTAAAAAATATAAAAATTTTAAATAATTAAATAGCTTTACATTGAAATTTTGATAATTTTTAAATAAATTAAACTCAAGCTAAATATGAATCAAACTGAAATTCATAAAAAATTTAAGATAAACTCGAACAATAATTTTCATTTTAAATTCGACTTAGTTCGATTATAATGCAAAGTTTGACTATTAATTTTTTTAATAAAAATGGAAGGACACATGATAATTTAATAATTACAAATGAGGAAAGCGAGACCAAATGGTGTGAAATAAAAATCGATCCAAAGGAAAGGTCTGGTTTTTCTCGACCCCTCGTTTTGCTTCGTCGCTCGGTCTCCGTCGTCTCGCTCGCGTCGCGCCCACCCTTCCCTTGCCCAATCCGTCGGCTTCAAACACCTTCAAGGTAATCTTCCCCTCTCCGATCGTCCCGATCGGTCATACTTTCTATTGTCATCGGCGTATTGGATAGATTCACGCAGATCTGTTTGTTTTCTTTATTTTATTTGCCGGCAAGGATAATCGTACGAGATTTGATTTGAATTTCCTATTCGATTTTTCTTCCCAATGCTCTGAATGATAAGTCTTGGTTTCGTTGGATGGATCTATGGGGGCATTTTACTCTGCTGTGTATGAGAATAGATTTGATTTGTTCAGGATTTCTGATTCTCGTTATTGGCTGTTAATATTCATGGTTGAGTTGGTTAAAGACGATACTTTTAGCCCTCCGCTGCATGTGCTATCAACTTTCTTATTTATTTATTTATTGCTATACATTTGTAGTGGTCGGATTTTGGAAGAAATCAGGGAGTCGTCTGCATTTTTTTTGTTACTGATTGATCGGTTGGCAATCATTGTTTTATGAAGTAGGACCATGAGTGAAGACGGAGAAAGGACTTGCCCTTTGTGTGCGGAGGAAATGGATTTGACTGACCAGCAGCTTGAAGCCTTGCAAATGTGGATACGAGGTAAAAGTTTTGTAGAACGCAAGAAGTGCCTAATCTAGTGGTTCCTGATTCTGAAGCCTTTATACTGGCAAGGGTTATATTGCTCCTGTTCATGCTTACAACCGTATTGTAATGTTATCAAGCTTATTCTAGATTAAAATGTCTGGGTTAATAGGCAAAAAAAAAAAAGAAACAAAATTTATTTTATTGTTTAATTTTGCATTTTTATACACAGATATGTGTGTGGTGCTGGCATCATATAATTGAAATGGCTGAAAAGGACGACACTGAAGCTCGATGTCCTGCTTGTCGTGCACCTTATGATAAGGATAGAGTCATTAAAATGGCTTCTGCTAGTTCTGAGAGGTGCTTGATTTTGCATACATATTCATCTTTTAATCCAACAAAATTCATCTATTTCCCTGCGCTTTACTAAGAAATAGTACAACATATCTTTTGTGCTGAGGACAGGATAATGGCTGAAGTGTGCTCTGAGAAAAAGCAAAGGTCTCAAAGAACAAAGCCCAAAATTTCTCCGGATGCCATGAAGCACCTTAGCGGTGTTAGAGTGATGCAAAAAAACCTTGTATATAACTGGATTACCTGCCAATTTATGCAATGAAAGTGTATGTTCATTGGCATTTTCACCAGTTTTCATACATCAAATGGTGCCCTTCCCATTTACTGATAGGCCACCACTGTTATCAGATTCTTGAGCGTAAGGAATATTTTGGTCAGTATGGTAAGTTATAAAGATTTCAATTTCTCGTCCAAGCTGGCACCTCTTCCCAGAAAACATCAAGTAACAGCTCATTTGGCGTGTAAGCCATGCCTAACTTGCTCTTTGATTTTTCTTCTTCAAAGCTGTTGCATTGCTTATCATAATTTACCCTTATTATGAAGCTTCAATTTCAGTGGCTCTTTTGGGCCCTGACTATAATTCTTATTGAATTCACACTTTATAAACTTTTAGTCATTTCCAGATTTTCAAGCATACAATTCTGTTAAAGTAGTTAATCAGTTCAGCTGCTGTCAATGAGCTCTACTGTTTGTTTTTTCTGTCAGACAAGCTAAGATTGTCTTGGGATTAATTTCATGCATGTAGTTTTTTAATCCTCTCTCCAGTGTAAAGCAGTTACATATAATCTCTGCTGGTTAGGTACATCACATATGCCAAAGAGGAGGAGGCTGTTCGATGCATACAAGCTGCACACAATTATGTTCTTGAAGGTAAATCC
Organism: Curcuma longa; assembly: GCF_044706935.1. Lineage (NCBI taxonomy): Eukaryota > Viridiplantae > Streptophyta > Magnoliopsida > Zingiberales > Zingiberaceae > Curcuma > Curcuma longa. Next base: position 4,323,013 of record NC_133864.1, on the reverse strand, counting down.
TTAAAGGTAAGCACATAACCTGATATCTGATTTTCTGGACACATTGTTTAATATTCTTTCTGACACTTTTGTCTTTCTCAGGTAGTGCTTTGGCACCACGAAATATTGTCGTGCATGGTTAAGGAACATGGTATGCTAATTCTATATTTTTTCCTCTCAGAGGTTACTTATTTTCAAGTATGTCTATCTGCTAGACTTCCTATTCTGAGTTTTTGTATTGATTCAGATCTGCAGCAATCCTGATTGTCTGTATTTGCATGATATTGGTAGCCAGGAGGATTGCTTTACAAAAGATGAGATAATTTCAGCATATACTAGGTATCTTCCCCAATGAAGTTCGCATGTGCTTTAAATTCTTGACTTCCTACTGCAATGCGATGTTTGTCTGTCATGATCACACCCTTGAGTTTTAGTAACCATGTATCTTTGTATGTTTGTCTCTCAGTTGGTAACTGCATTTATGTGCTTATTTTGAATTCACTTTGAAAATATTCAACACCGTTTATGCAGTAGTCATGTATGTCATGTGTTTTTTGTTGGGACCTAGACATTTGGAAAAAATTTATAGATCATATTGTTTCTGAATTATGTACGCGGTGATGCAATGTGCAACAGACTTACTACTGCAGAATCATTTGGAGGACTTCAAAGAACCAACAGAAATAAACTTTGGAAGATCACATACTAGCAAACAAGTTAAGCTATTAGTTCAGACTTAATTGCTTCCATAATAACCTCATTTTTTTCCTTTAATTCTTCTATGTAATCTTCATCGCCTGGGAAATGGAGGTGCTTGAACTGGTCGATTCTACTCAGAACCAACCTCTCCCTTCTGGTTCTGTAACAGCCGTGTATCGTCATTCTTGTATCTCAGACCAGTCTTAGGAATGCTTGACTAGTCATGAATCATAATTGAGCTAAAAAGCAGCCAAGTGGGTCACTTGGTTTTACCTAGTGTATTTGGTAATCTATTTGTTGGGGTTCAAGTTTGCTTTAAAAAGGTTTATAAGTTAAATTCCCACAATCAGGGGTTCAATCTCATTCCAATACTGGTTTAGATGTTCTCAACAATGAATATAGGGAGTTGTATGTAGCAGTAGCAGTTTCACTTTAAAAAGTTATTTAAAGTATATATATGCTAGCATTGCCTTACCATTTGTTCTGAAAATGGTCCTTAATCAAACATTTAAACATGCATATTATTTCCTGTGCATCCTAACTAATGCCAATATGTGTTCAAAGATATGATTTACAGTCTAGAATGAGTGTGGTACTGCTTATAGGTAGTATTGCCACTTACCCAGGTTCATCCTCATATGTAGTCTCCCATTTTACTTTCAAATGAATCAATATCTTATTAGTATGGCTTAAGTTGCTAATAGTTAGTAACCAAGTTGGTAAGTTAAGGTGGAAATGTTAAAGATATGAATAATCTTACTCAGTGCCAGCTGGTGTTTAAACTGCTTAGGTACATCTCATATGGTAGTCCCTAAGTGGATGTCCTGATATTTTATCTAGTTTGGTTGATATGACATCAGACAATTCTCATATGGTAGTCCCTAAGTGGATGTCTTGATATTTTCTCTAGTTTGGTTGATATTTTGTCTAGCTTAGGTACATCTAATAGTTAGTAACCAAGTTGGATAAGTTAAGGTGGAAATGTTAAAGATATGAATAATCTTACTCCGTGCCAGATGGTGTTTAAACTGCTTAGGTACATCTCATATGGTAGTCCCGAAGTGGATGTCCTGATATTTTCTCTAGTTTGGTTGATATGACATCAGGCAATTCTCATATGGTAGTCCGTAAGTTGGTGTCCTGATATTTTCTCTAGTTTGGTTGATATTGCTTATGTACATCTAATAGTTAGTAACCAAGTTGGATAAGTTGAGGTGGAAATGTTAAACATATGAATAATCTTACTCGGTGCCAGATGGTGTTTAAACTGCTTAGGATGGTAGTCCCTAAGTGGATGTCCTGATATTTTCTCTAGTTTGGTTGATATGACATCAGGCAATTCTGCATGCTAAGGATGCTGTAGACATTAATGCATTAAAGCTATCCAGTCTAAAGAGTCAGATTGCCTATGGACTTGCTAGGAATTCACTGAAAGTTTTGAATTGTACAAGTAAATATCAAGGTTGTTTTCTCCTTGTGCCCTTTAGACGTGTAGGAGACAAGCCAACTGTTTTCTTTTGTTTTCTTTTTGGACACACATGTATCAGTTTAGGGTAATGTGCCTCATTAACTTGATCCTGTAATTGTATTTAATGCATGAATAGTTTATCTTGTGACACTGCAGGAGTACCATTCAGCAAACTTCTGTGAACAATTCACAACGACGATCAGGAAATCTGTTGCCTTCTATGGTAGATGACTTTGGTTGTTCTGGAATAGGCTCAGATAAGCATCCAGTCAAGAATTCCTGTAATGTAAGCTTATACACCTGTGGCACATGTTTACATAATTTCCTACTGTTTAGGAGACCTTATCAACATTATGCCTTTTATCCTTACATATTTACAACTGATTCCTTCTATATATTTATACAGAATGCCTCAAGCCAAGTCTGGGGTTCTCTTCCCAATAGTGGCCTTGGGAAATCCAATGCTTTACCAGCAGCTACTTCATGGTACATTGCTTGTAAGTTAGCATATTAGAATGCCTTTTTTTATTACTATTCTGATCACTTGCAGGGGGCTTCGTGGTTTGGCTTCCAGTGTGCAATGCACAACTCTTGCCAAACAGAAGGTAGAGACGAGCAAAAGATCTTCTTTGATTGCTCTACCAATAGCATGTCGAAAGAAACCTTCTGCAAAACCTGATGAAGCGGTTATAATCCCAAAGGCGTCTGAAAGTAACGTAGGTGGTGCCATATCAGGATCATCAGAATTGTTGCAACTTGGTAATTGTGTAGATTCACAGTCATCTCTACCTTTGGAGATAGCTCATTATGGCGATTGTCCTTTAAGGTCTTCATGGGATGATGATATTAATGTCACATCGAAGCCTGAGGAAGAAGTGGAAGATTTGGATGACAGTTCTAGTGGGTCTGATTCTGTAAGACCGAGCACTGGGAACCAAGTGCATACTTTAGCGCATTCTCCGACTCAGGTTGTCCCAAATACAACTGAAATTCCCCATATTTCTTCAAGTGGCCTATCTGCGCCTCTTGATAAAACACTTGAAGACAAGGGTATGGATTTTAGTGATGACACAATGTCAGGAAATAATACTATGCTTAGTCATGTTAGATACCACAGCAACTCTGATCCTGTTGCTGTTAAACATGATTCAGCTATTATCAATGGTGACATACAGAGGTTGGCCCTACAGTTTTCCTCAGTTAATGTGGACAGCTCAAAATCGAAACATTTAAAAGATGTTGGTAAACATCAGACCTTGCTCTCTAATATCTCTCCAGTTGTGTTGCCATCAAGCCAAGATTTTGATTCAGCCCCTGTGTCATTGAGCATGGATGAACCAACTGATTCTGAACCACAAAAGAAACAGCTGATATCTCTAATGAATGATATGGAAGATCTGTTGAAAGTGCATAACATTCAGCCATTGTCTTATCTAAATGACCAGGATAATATTGAAGATTCTTCTAGTTCTACTTCCTTGTGTAATGGGCTTGGGAATAAACAACCAGTAGTTGTTGATATGTCCCTGGACTTGGATAGGAGGCTGGAGATGGCCAATGGCTCTTTTGGTGGCAAAGATTTTACTGTACACAATGGGCACAGAGAGGATGATATAAACATAAATACTTCAAAGAGGAATACCTCAGGGAATCCTGGGTACAACTTCAGGGAAGAAAATATGAGATTCGGACGAATTGATCTAACTAGCGCTAACAGTGATGTCTATGTAGATGAAACCAGAGAGAGCGGTATTATTTCAGATATTTTGTCACTGGACTTTGATCCATGGGATGATTCAATATCATCAAGTAACACTTTGGCTAAGCTGCTGGGTGAAACACAAAAGCATGATGTATTTAACGTATCCAGTTCATTGAAAAGTTCAAACAATAACAACCAGTCAAGATTTTCCTTTGCCAGGAAAGAAAATCAATCAAGTCTTCTTGAATCTCCTGTTAGAGAAACTACTGACGCTCAAAGGCTTTGCTCCTCATTAAACTCATACCAAGATAGTTTCCCCAACGGATTTCAGTCCAATGGTTCTCAGGGTCCTTGTATTAACAAAAATGGTGAAAATTCATCTGATAGGTGTAGCAGTTCTGGTACGACTATTTCTTATTAGTTTCTACACTCACATTTTAAATGTTTGTCATAATAAACATTTTTTATGTGCAATTATTTTTTTGTTATCATTATTATTTTCCTTTTTTCTTCCATTTAAGATCTTCAGTTCTAATTGCACCTTATTTTTCTTTGTATTGGTTGTATATAACTTTTGTTCTTACTATTTTTACATGGAACCACTCATTTTCACTAGTTAAAAGTAGAATAACTTCCTGTGATGTCTTCAAAAGCAGTCCAAATCAAACTAGAGGGATGTTAGATATTTATATTTTAGACAACCCACTTATGACACACTTAACATGATAATACGAGAATTGCCAGCCCTTTAAGGGTGCATGATCAAAGTTGTCCACTGTAATAATCAATTGTTGATGCAAATCTTAATCTAAAATGAAGATAATATTTCACTTGTTTTTAATCTGCTTGTATCTATGGTTTACATCTGAACTAGTGGATTGTGTTAATTATACTGACTAGGTCGTCCCTACATCTCCCTTACTATCTAATTCTTGTATCCGTTTTCTGAATTCAATTTCTTCAATGCTTTGCCTTTTCAATCTTATTGCTCGTTTACTTAATGCGTGGTCGGTTTTTCTAATTTCGTCTCTGATACCTTCATTTTTATCTATTGAAAATCCTTATTTATTGATTGAAGGTGTTGTGAGGGCCAAGATGGCAGTTCCACCTGGATTCTCGGCCACAACCAGAGCACCTCCTCCGGGGTTTTCTTCTCAAAATAGATTTAACCAGGCATACGAGACGGCCAGCTCAGGTTTGTACATTCTGTTATTTTACTATTTTACTGTCATAACTTTTGCCTTGTGGAAATCATAGGCATGGCTTTTCTTCAGGTGAAAAGCATTACCAATCACATTCAGTTGCTCATTCCTGTGATCTGGAGTTCCTTGATCCTGCAATATTGGCTATCGGGAAGAGTCAGATACCTGTTGAGTCAAATAACTCTATATTCAGATTGAATTCATCATTTCCTGCCCAATTTATCACTTCTGATGGTGATCAGAGACTTCACCTAATGTCTCAACAGGCCATTTCTTCTCATCAGGGCATGGGCATGCCCAATCATCTGGGGGAAACATACTCGTTAAATGATGCTTTTAACACATCACGACTTTTAGCACAAAGACATGCAGGGCTTTCTCCATTACCGCAGTTGCCCTTTGGGCAACCAAGAAACACACTCTACTCAAATAGCCATTGGGATGCCTGGAACAGCATGCTTACTGGCACTAATCTCGGCATGGGCGAGGTTTTCAGAAACGATAGAATTGGCCTCAGTGATCATTACAGAAGCACTGATGACAACAAGATCCACATTCCAAGCGCTGGTGATCTGTACAACCGAGCATTTGGATTGTGAATTTGTGCCGCCGAGTTGTGACCTCTTTAGTGAATGAGTCGTGGATCTTGGATGCACAGTTGGCTCTTAGAAGGAGAAGAAATGGGCCATAGGCTTTCTTGGATGCACAGTTGGCTCTTAGAAGGAGACGAAATAGGTGGTCATAGGCTTTCAGTGAAAAGTAAAGAACAACAACAGCCTGGAATACCACTTTCACTAACAGGTATAATTTTTTTTTAATATATGAATTAACCATCAGAATATTACTAGATGTTACTTGATGAAGGATGAATATACCCAATTCAAATCTTTGCGTTGAAAAATTTCCTGATTCTTCTGAAGTTTCATATGGACCAAAAAAAGAAAAATTGCTTGTTCATGCTCTCATAATTCATGGCAGGAAGGCCTCGGCTTTGATGATGCTTTCCTCCAGCTCAACCCTGCTATCGAATCTCAAGCATGGAGTCATTGCAGAAAGGGCCCCTCTTTTGACTGTATGTATTTACTCGAACATAACTCCTTTCCTATACGGCCATATGTCTTCGAAGACTGTAAATATACACATTTTTTATCGGTTTCTTTCAAAAAAATTATTTTCCAAAAGCAACAGATTGACGCATGCCATTATTTTTTCTGTATCAGCATGTCGTTTTGAGTAGCAAGTGTTGGGTTTTGATCCAAATCATATGATGAAGTAGTTCATAATTATTGAAATTTTCTGTTATTTTACTTGTGCATTACATACAAATTTATAAAATTAATATACATGCATTCATGAAATAGACAATTGGTGCACCTTTGTTATATTAAAGTAACGGTCTCATATGTAAATATATGAAACAGTCTGTACGAAAGTCCTATCAATGTGGGGTCCCTGAGAAGAGTTTAACTCACAGCCAAGCTATCGTGAGCTTGGAACTTCCTTGTGAGCTCATGGTTAAGCCAAGCCATGAGCTCATGGTTTGCTTATTAGGCCATGGTTAGGCCAGGCCATGAGTCTCAAAATGCAGTTTGCTGCGAGTTCGCAGCAGTCGTTGAAATTTCAGAATGACACAGTCTATCTTGCGAGTTTGATGGCTACTTGAGTATTTTGTGTTCTTTTTTGTGTTCTTAAGTTAACAGTTGGTCTTAAATTTTGGAACTGTTTCAAACTCCTCTACGAAGATTAAATTGGCAGTCAATTAATAATTAATAATCAGACTGCTTTTTCTGGTAGAGATAAAAATTTAGAAGAATAAATATATAAAACGGTAGAAAGATAAAAGGGTAGGTTGGTAACAAAATATCCTTTGAATAGACCTTAAATATATTAAATAAGGATATAATTATGTGTTTTTTCTAATTGAATTCCTTTTTTGTCCGATTTTAAATTGGATATAAATGAGGATACAATTTTTTTTCTAATCAATTAATATGAATTAATTGTAAATTGACTTCCTTAAATATTCATCTTTCTCTTTTCTTGATGAAAAAGTTATAAATGAATAAATAAAAAAAAATAAAAGGATGGATTGGACGAGAATTAGAACTTTTTCTTTGTTTACTCGAAGTAAAATAAACAATAGAATGGATTCGCAATCCACCCAAAATCAGAGGAATAACGTTTCCTTCTGAACTCGCAGCAGCCGTCCAGCCACAAAGAGGGCCGCTTTTGAGTTTTTGGTTTGGTTGTGAGCTCATGGCCTAACTCGTGAACTCGACTGAATAAATCGAAATCGATTAAATAAATCAAAAAAAAAAAGACAAATCTAACCGATGGAATTGTCATCAAAATAAAATTGAATTAATATAAAATCGATTATAGAGTTAATTCATCCAACCTCCGAGTAAACTGGACATAACCGAACTGAACTAAATTTTTCATCAATTCAATTAAAAAACTCACAATCCAAAAGGGGTTCTCTGCAATAGAAATACTCTTAATTTGATGGATTAATCTGACAGCCATACACTTGATATATGTTCAATTTGCTATCAACTCAGGCGAAGAAAATAGTATGTGTTTTTCTTTGTTGTTGTTGTTGTTGCAAAGAACAGCTAGAAAATGACAAGTTTTTTGGGTAGAAATATGCCCAAAATTCTAAGCATTCAATTCACAATACTTACTGGTAGCCTAGTTCAGCATCTGCATAGTCGACCAGTCACCGCAGCCCGGGTTGCAGAAAGAACTCCGGGAACGACACATTCCGCTCGGGGGTAGCCAACTCCACGGGAACTGCATTCCCAGAGCAGTCTGTAGAATTCTTTGATAATATTTCTCTCACAGTGTGATCTCCGCTAACTCGATGCCCTGAGCTTTGTTCAATCTCGATGGCTCCTTGGATCTCCTTGAGCACCTCTGTCATTGGAGGCCTTTGAGATCCATGAAGTTTGACACACATGATTGATATCTCAGCAATTTTCCACATCGCCTGCAGATTAAAGTCATCTTGCAATGAGGGATCGATGATGGCCTCAAGATTGCCACTCTCGATGTACGATTTTGCCTGCCAAATTATAGTGTAATGTCACAAAACAAGCAATCAGAAACTCAGAACCTAATCATGTGAAAGCAAGTCATTGCGCGGTAATGAACTAACCCATGGGACAATGTTGCGGCAGTTCAGGCCAAAACTTTCATTAGAAATCGGTTCTTGGCCTGAAATCAGCTCCAGAAGAATAATACCAAAACTGTAAACATCGCTCTTTTCCGTTAGTTGTTGAGAAATGTAGTACCTGTACATGTTGGAAAATAATTAAGTTTTGAGAAAATGCATTTCTGTGAGAAAATAAGAGTAATATGACATGCACATTTGCTCCTACAAGTGATCGTTCTGGTACTAAAAGTATAATTTAAGGGCTTAGGGTCATACTCGGGATCAAGATATCCAACCGTGCCCCTGACTCTGCTTGAAACATGGGAGCCATCTACTGCTGGTTTAGAGAGGCCAAAATCTGAGACCTTCGCTCGCATCTTCTTGTCCAGGAGAATATTGCTACTCTTGAGATCCCTATGTATAATGGTTGGAGAACAGCCCGTATGTAGGTACTCAATCCCTGAGTTCCCTCAAGTGCGAGATGATTGTTTAGATTTGATGGTAAATTGCAGTTGTGAAAATGAGAATACTAATTGAATTGAATTATAACCTTTGGCAGCATCCTCTGCAATCTGAAGGCGATTAATCCAACTAAGAGTTCTTTCACGAGTTAAGGGTCCTACAAAACATGGGAGCAAATTTCATGCACAACGAAAGTTGATTCTACAATAAAGGAATGAGATGTACAACCTCGAAGGTGCTCTTTCAGATTGCCATTATGCATGAATTCATAGACAAGGATGTTGGTTCCATCCTGCTGGCTGTACCCAAGAAATGTTACTAGATTCCTGTGATGGATTCTCGAAAGCAAAGTTACCTGAAAGAATTTGTAACTTCACTCGGATGATATATTTTTTAACAGCTCAAAACCAGAAAAGAAAATTAGATAATTTCTTAAATAACTTGATAGAAGTTTAGAATGTTTATACATCTTGACAAGTTGAATGACAGAACAAAGAGTTACCTCATTTATGAACTCGCGGATTCCCTGATAGGAATCGTTATTAAGCACTTTAACTGCAATTTCTTTCCCGTCCATCATCTTACCATAATAAACTATCCCAAAACCTCCAGAACCAATTCGTTTTTCAAACTTTCCAGTTGCATGTTCAATTTCAGACAATGGAAATCTATGGGCTGTTTCAGCAGAAACTTCACTGAAGAAAGTACCCAACTTTTGCACGGGTTGGACATTCGTGTTGTTGTCTGGAAAGATCAAAAAGAATTCAGATAATTATATGATGCTTACCATCTTAGAGGTTAGTTTACCTAGAAGCAAAATGATGGAACTCTCTATATGTAATTTTGTGATCCTTTCTCTCACTCTTCCTAATCTAATCGAACACAACCTAAAGTTATGACAGATAACTCCCAATGTACCTTCAGACACATTCTTCTTCGATTTTCGGACAAATAAGCAGCATATCAGAACCACCATTAGTAACAAACATGCTCCGAGTACAGAGAAAACGATAATTACAACATGATTGAAGCCTTTGCTTTCCTTGTGTAGGTCTTTGTTCCCAGAGTAGCTAATGACAGACAAAACAAGAACAGAAATCAGTTTTAATCTATCAATCCAAATTATCCAAAGAGTTTGTAACACAAGAAGCAATAAAGATTACATCATGTAAGGAAAACACGAGGAAAGGAAGATGAATTCTTAAAGTCTCCAACTTCTCCGTTCTTACTAAATCATCATACAATAAAATTTCAAAGGATTCAAGCTAAAGTGCTTAACAATTAGAGTTAATAATGACCAATTGACCAGTTGAATTATAAATCCAGCATTTATTGTATCCTTTTCTTTAAGATATTCAGTGAATCATTAGTATACCTTTATAAAATATGTTAAAATACAAAGGAGATCCTGATGTGTATGAGGATCCTGCCAAGGTAGAACTTTCTTTATTCCTGCAGTGGGCAAGTTGTAGCTGGGCAATTTTACCAATGCAACAAAGCTAGCCCACAAAATGTGACAAAAGAACTTAGAAAATGGCATTCCACTAGAGGTCTATATATTGATCTCTTTTTCTTTTAGATACTATATGTCGACAATTTATATCATCACTTGTGCAATAGTTCAAAGCATGGTTTGAAATTTTATACCATGTTGGATGAAATAGTCGAAATATATTGTTCCAACAAATCACCGAAACTCAATACCACTCGGCATCAAAGTTCAAAATTTTAAGTCATGCCGTAGTTTCGATATTTGATCGAAAAAAAATACTATTTTAGTATTATAATAATGCTGACGCTTTGATGCATGATACTAGAAATAGATTGGAAGTTAAACTAGGAAGGAGATGAAGTAAAGGAAGATGACATTGCCTGCGTTAAGTGTTATTGAATTTCAATTACTAGAATGATATATTTTGTCCGTCACCTGACATGGAACAAAATTTAAAACCATACTTGGTACAAACAATATCTCTTTCCTATACTTTATCTCCTTTCTTCTTCAATTCCAATCTATTACTAGCACCATGCATCAAAATATTGGCACAATACTAAAATAATATCAATCCAGTCAAATACAAAACTTCGACACAACTCAAGATTCTGAACCTTGATTAAAAGAAACACTTAAAATTTCATTTGGAGTCGAAGTTCCAGCCTTCGACTAAGATAAAGTGGTATTTGTTTAATGTTGACGTGAAATCCCACCTTACAAAACCCTCAATGGACCTCACAAAACCCTTGTTATTGATATCTTGTAACGGAAGACTTGCGGCTCTAAGGAAGGCTCACAGAGTTGAGGAAGATGTTTGTCCTTCTTATTTTGCATCACGCCTCATCATGCCTTCAATGGCATCTTGCTAGACTAAGGAACACATAGTGGCTCTCCTTCACCTATATTAGGGTATTGACATGTTTCTTGTGTCAGTCGATGGGCATAGTAACTTTCGCATGTGACGACTAGGGTGTAATGAGATTTAAAGCCTTAGTTTAAAGGAGTGAAGAAAGAAAATGATACCTAAGAAAAGAAACAAAGCATACATCTATATGTACTATATAATATTTAGTCCCCCAGCAACTATGTTACCATTGTCATCCTTCTTGCTAATTGAATAGACAATATCTTGAAAGAAGAAAGAAAACACTTAGACTAGATAACCAAATGGACATAATACCTACTCGATGATGATATTCTTCTCCAGAATTGCCTTTGGTACCACTCCAATCAATTGATTATTTTGCACATACCTGCTAATTACAAGTTCTGAAGAGTTCTTAAAAGTGATATTACAAACATAAAAGAGGTCAGATGCAAGTTATTGAGAATAACCACAATCCCACCACCCTGTTCTACCTACTCGATTACTAAATTTAGCTTGAGTTGTAAAACTTACAGTTCTTCTAGACTTTGTAGGCTTGCAAAGGACAAGGGCAATGAGCCAGTCAATTCATTGTTCTCAAGGTGACTATACAAAATGGAGGGAAAAAGAAAAAAGAAAAACCAGTCAGTGTCAATAGAGAAAAAGAAAATACAGAAACATTTTTTTTCTTACATCCTTTTCAGGTTGATGCATGCGCTAAAATCAGGTATTGGCCCAGTAAATGAGTTGCCATCAAGTCTTCTGTAGTTGAAGAATTTTTTGTTACAATTAGACTGATAGAAAATAAATTACCATACGCAAATTATATCATTAGATCTTACATCTCAACCAGGCCTGATAGTTTTGTCAGTTCTGTGGGAATATTTCCTGTTATGTTCATCTCCGACAAAGAGCTGTAAAACATGTTATATCCATTTATTCCCAATGAATAACCAACATACAAAAGGAAATAAATAAATGTTTGACGTTTATACATGGAAATTATTTTCGGTTGTGAATCTGAGCTGCAATTCACCCAGGTCCATGATGCTGGTAAACATGGATCGCCGCCTTCCTGTGCCCAGTTAGCCAATGGGTAGTGTGAAACAAAATTGGCCATGAGAGTTGCTGCAAACTCATCAGATGAATACATCATACTTTCAAGCTTGTTTTATTCTGATAATCGCAATCTTGGCAATGAAGTAAGAGGAGTTACCATCTTGAGAGCCAAAATTTATCTGTTGGTACTTATAGATCTCCATAGCATTCAAAATTGGTCCTCTGGATGAATCATTTGTTTTCCTGAACCCAAAAGAAAAGACAAATGGGAGGGAAACATTGGTGTACCCAGGTTCATAGAGCCGATATTTCCCTTGAGCATTCTCTTGGACATTAACAGTGGCCTTACTATATGATGGCATGCCTGGAACTACTAGCTTAAATTTCCTTGTCTTGTCAGAAGCAAGCTCTTCAATTTCAGCAAAGTATGAGAATGCCCAACCATTTGCAGGAAAACCATCTAAATCAAGGCGGTAAGTCAAGGATCCATTTTGACCCACAACAGCTGTTTGCATCACCTTTTCAGGTGGCATTTCTCCTGTACTAACATCTATGGGCATTGTTGTTGACACTATTTCAGTTCCAGGAGCAACATCAACAAGAAAGTTCGCCCTCCTCTTAGCATCTGATTCCCATATTCTATCAAATGGATCATCAGGATATCTGTCGACCACAAAGTTCCATTAGACCAGGTTTGGTTGGCAAGTCTATGCTTCCAGATTTGTATGGAATTTATTTCTGATATATGAAATGGAATTCAATAAAGGAATACATAATACATTTCTTCATGGCAACATAGACTGTGAGTATGCATGTAATTCAGGTCTTTGAGGTGTTGCAAAATCATAAATAAAACTAGAACTGTGATTAAACACTACACATATTTAAACATTTCCATTTCATAGTGTATGAACAGTTTTATGATTCTCCTGGTAGTGTCTTGTAGAAAATTAAGTTCCAACACCAACTAGTCATTGCATCCAACTAGAAAACAAAAATGGCAAACTTGCAATGGCTGAAGCATCACATTTATTAATTCATATTGCTACAAATACACAGGCTTTATTGAATAATAATAATCATGGTCTAAAATGGTAGATATAATAAGTACCTTACTGAATCATTGCTCCCTGCACCAAAATTTATTCTTGCTGACAAACTGAGAAAGAAGTCAGTTTCATATGTAGTATAATAGAGTGAACCATTAAATTGACGAAGTTCAAGCGTAGAGATAAATGGTTGCCCTGTACTAGCATTAGATAAACAAACACTAATTGTTGGAGAAGAGGTCAATAGAACTAGCTCTTCAATTTCTATATTTGCAGCATCTGATATCACAATGGTTGCCCAATATGTTGCCCCAAGATAAATATCAAATTTTGGATAAACATTACTTTGATCAAAGTTTCCATACAAGAAAGTTGCTCTCACAAGGTATCGTGTCCGAGTCTTCACATTCAATGTATAGCAGTACTTATTGCTGTTTGCAGGGAAGTATCTAACATTCATATATTGCTTCCTGCTCTCACCGGGGATGGCTATCCTGGCAGTTTGACCATGCAGCATATTACTATCAGAAATCCATTCGAGTCCAGTATCATCTGTGTACTCATATGCACCTCCACAATCCAAACTTATAAAACCTGGAAAGCAGGGAAAAAGGAAAAAAAAACAAAATCATTTGAATAATGATTCTCAAAGGGCAGCTTATGTAGGAAGCCTGCACTGAGTTATATATGTTCCTCAGCCACCTATATCAATCTCAACCACTTACCTTTCCAGGTCAACATGGCAAGAAACAAATACAATAAATATCATGAAATCATCGGAATGAGAAAAAAATTGTGCAACAGCATACAAAAGATCAAATATGGTTCCACAGTTCAACTCACTCAAAATAGAATCACTGAGCCCAGCTAACTTGCTTTTAAAAAGTCCTAAAATGATTTTACCAATTAGTAAAGTATTAGCAAACAAAGGATATCATAGTTACTCCATTCTGAAAAAGGTTGCAACGTTTGAAAATGAGCAAAAGGCCAGCAAGCTTCTCAATGTATTTTGATTGTTGGAAAGGTGTTAACGCAGTAAACTGTCTTGAATTTGCCCAGAAAAATACATTCTGACTGAAAAGGTCTTGATTGAAAATGCTTTCATAACCTATAAATCTTGAGCCACACTCAAATTCAAATTAAAGATAACATGCTTAGACAAGAACCTTAAATAGACACAGGTTTCTTCACACAGCTCAATTTTGAACCTAGAACTTCCTGCTTCAAGATGAAGCAAGTTCAGTTGGCACCTTGTTTCTACAGCTTATTTCACAGTAACAGTCCAGGTTAACATTGAACAGGAAAAATAAATCTCAAATATGGAAATTTGCAACACCTTTAACACGTCTAATGTCAGGAAGCAGCCGGTTCACAAGATTATCTATCTAAAAGGAGATACTTGCGCATAAGGATTAAAAGAATTCAAACTTTTACTAGAGGCATATGGAGAAACATATCCACACATCCACTTATGAGGCCGACCTCTGATCAAGAGTGATAGGAGAAATCCAATTAAAAGACTTATCCATCAAGATTTTATTTTATTTTTTACGAATAAAAAACAATAAATCCGGGCCAGTCGATCCGAGCTACAAGGAGCGTATCCACACAGATCACTTAAATCAAAACGACCTCAGCTCAAATGAAATAGAGCAAAAAAAATAAACAAGGAAGTTAATAAAAAAATCAGCAACAACAAGCACACCATGATTGTAACACAGAACCAAGGAGTTAAGTTACCTGGTATCTGAGCTGTGGATGAGGAGAAGCGGAGAAGGAGGTGAAAGACGAAGACCTGCAGAAGCACGATAGTCTCCATTTCCTTTCCTCTCAGATCAAGGAACACACTACTACCTCAGCATCCCACAACGAATTCAATACGCACGATCACTTTCCCGGCCGGAGGGGGAAGAAAAGTTGGCGCGCGGTGCGAATCATGGCGAGCACTCCACCACCGCCATCATTGCGAGCCATGGAGTCCTGCCACCATACGGCGAGCGAGAAAGCGAGATCGGGGAGGGATTTCAGGCGATCGGCGGAGCGGAAAGGGAAAGGCAGACAAAGGAAGAGCTCTGGACTGGAAAGCGAGAGCAACGAAGAGAGAGAGAGAGAGACCGCTAGTGCGATGAAGCGGTAGTGTGAAAGAAAAGAAGGAAAGAATAAGAGAGAGTATTATAATTCAGGGGCCCACAAGAGGGTGATGGTGGGGCTCCAACAAATTAAATATGGGCCCATTCGGCCCATACTGAACTGGTTGTATTGCAATAATTTTGAACCCCACAATAAATGATATATTGGTGAGTATCCTTATATAAAAATATTATATTTTATCCTTTTATTATTATTTATATTTAAATAAATTTTATTTTATTTTATTATTATTAATCTCTCTCTCTTCTGGAATTAATCTCTCTCTCATCTATATCATCTTAAATATCTTTTAGAATTTTTCCTCAACATTAAAATCTTAATTTTTTTTTCTTGAACATCGGTAGGTTTTCATATAAGAAAAGTTAAACTAAAAGCATTTTGATTTAGTTTCACTTTAAAGTAAATATAAATCATTAATAATAATAAATTTTAAAAATTTATTTAGATTACTAATTATTATTTATTATAATTTGAAATTTTTATAGAAATTATATAAAAATTTTAAATTAAATTATGTATTTTCAAAATTTTAAATTACACATTAAAATAATTTTTTGATAATAAAAATTTTAATCCATTTTATTTCATTATTACATAGACAAGTTCTGTTTTATCTATGTTTATTATATTTTAAATGATTAAATTAAAATAATATTTAATATCGCCAGCTTTATATATATGATCATGATCATGTGTTCCACTAAAAAAACAAAAGAAAAGGTAAAAGATTCCTCAAGCATGATATAAAGTTAAGGCTCCTTCGAAGTGAAGCTAAATCCTTCGAAGTTAAGACTCCATCTATATAATTATTTTTTACTAAATTAAATTTTAAATTACAAATAGATTTATTAAATTAATCTTAAAAAATTAAATTCTAAAAAAATTAATACCTTGAACATCATTTTTATTTTTTATTTACATTTTAAATATTTTTATAATTTTATATTATTTAATTTTATTATTATTTTTAGTTTGATGAACTTAAGTTAATTAGGACACAATTATTATGAGTTAATCTTGTCCAAGCTCACGCCATGTTAGTAAAGTTGACATCTTAGCTTATGTTCGATTAAAACGGTTAGATGAGATCTATGGTAGGGCGGATCAGCCCATTAATATATTCATCATCTGGTAGAATGGAATGGACCGGCTCATCATCTTGGTAAAAAATTTCTAATCCAAGATGAGTTCCAAGTTAGATGGGTTTGTTTATAAAAAAAATAAAAAAACATAAAAAATTTCTTACAATTAAACTCTTTCATAAATAAATATTTTTAAAAATTTTTAATATAATTTTTAATTCTCAATTTCACATTTATACATATTAATCAATGCAATTGACATATTCATAATTTCATAATAAAATAAATATATCACTATAAAACTATCATTCATAATTTAATTTTTAAATTCTTCTCCTTTTGCAATTTGAGCCCGCTGTGAGCCAACCTGTCTAGATTCATAATCCATGTAGACTAATATGTTTATATTTATTTTTAAATATATTGACAAAATTTCTATTTAACTCACATAAATTATTTAGTGAAATGGGCCAACTAGCTAATCTAAATTAACTACTCTATCCTTTATAAAAAAATTGATAATCTCAACTAGTCCTAGGGTGACCGATCTAATCCCACGGAAGTTTTTCACTGGCTATCAGAGTAAATCAGGAAGCGCACGCAACGACCAACCCAGACGCCAACATCCTTTGATTGCGTTCTCCATTTAGAAAAAAATTTCTACAAATACGTCGTAGTTGAAATCGAACTACAAGTATCTGAGTGATAATCTGAATGTCCTACTGCAGCACCATTGCCCCGGGAACAACGACTCTATGCTTTATAACTCATGATATGAATATTGTTCCGGTTCCTTACCGACGACAGCTGAATCACCGGACAGAGGGGAGGCCGCGCCACCCGATATTTCCACGGCGGAAGAGAAAGGACCTGCAAGAGGGGTACTAACCGCACGGATTAGCTGGGCGCCGGGGATCCCGGCGTGGCCACTCCGACACTCAAGTCAGATAAGGGGAATGCAAGTGTGTCTGGGGGATTCAAGATGAGTGGAACGTCGTACCTGGGGGTTTATATAGGGCAAGGGGGAGCGATACCTTCGGATCTAGCTAGCTGCCTGTGATTGGAGGAGATGGCGGACTCGCTGGGTCATTTGCGTGACGGATTCCGCAGATCGGATGGCTTATCTGCGTAACTTATCTTCTTTGAAGGGTTGTGATCACACAGGACCACGTGCGCAAACCGAGTGTGCAAACCGCCTCCTTTAGATAAGTTATATGCAGAGGCAGGTGCATCGATCCGTTGATATCATCTCCGCGTCGAGAATGGCCGATATGTACGGTTGAGATGCATGGATGCACGGTGTCTCAACCGTGATGATGAGATGAGCTCGGTCTGTCCCGAGCTTTCTGCTTGCTTGGTTATTGAAGGACTCATTACGGGATTCCTACCCTGGGGTAGGCCTATGATATCCCGAATAGGCGATGAGGTCGGCTTACGATGCGGCGACCAGATCATGAGGTCGACTTGCGATGCGGCGACCAGGTCATGAGGTCTGCTAATTTATATCTTCGGTGGCTACGCGGTATTCTTCAGCTGCATTGGTGAGGAGTGCTCGGTCTGTCCCGAGCTCAATACCTGCTCCGTTACTGTGGGACTTAGTAAGGGGTCTTTACTCTGAGATAGGCGTCTGGTGTTGTGACCGTGACATGAGGTCGGCGTATGCCAATGAGGTCAATCTATGAGGTCGGCCTCAGGGCGCCATTCTCCTAAGTGGGAATTGCAAGGTATCGGATACCGAGGTCTGGCGAAGCTCGGTTGACGCGATGATATTAGTTCCTACCTGACTCACAGGTGGGCTAGAGAGTGTTATGCGTGTCCGAGCTCATCGTATTCTGCTAGGGAAGATGGCCGATCTGCTGGTGAGATCGGATTATGGGAACTTCTTATGGGAACCTGTGGGCCTGGTTAGGAGAGTTCGGACAGATATGCCGGGCTTGGTTACTGCCGGGGTAACGATCTTTTAATGGGATGGCTGGCTGCCTGTTATAGAGGATCTAAGCTTGGGGCAGCTTGGGGGCCGTGGTAAGCAGGATTTGCGACCTGCTAATGAGGTCGGTTCGTGGAGTATAGGCTTTAGTTGTCACGTGGGATGTTCTCCTGAAATGCGAGGAGCTTATATGGAGTGCGGAGATGTGTGCCGACCTCGCGTCGAGGGGGGGATCCTGTGTGATCATCCTCATTTGAGAAGGTTGGGGAGATTGGCAGGACTTCCTGGTCGTGATCCTAGGGAGGGGCGTACTTTACTGCGACCCTGGGTTTGGCCTGCCTTCTTCTCCCTTACTGTGCCACGTCCTTGTCACGTGTCCTCTGAGGGACCCCCTTTCTCCTACGTGTTTATCCACGTTACTCCATCCGGATCAAATATGTATCATTATCGATTTGAATTAAAGTTTAAACAATTTGAGTCGAACTTGAATTTGAATTTCAATTCAAATCAATATTTTTCAGATTCATTCAATGAGTATTGGCACTCTTATGCTATAATTAAGCAATCTTATTCTACGTGAGATTTCTTTTTTTCACGATTTGATCTAAGACCGTTAATTATTAAATTACACAGCAGTAATTCTTCGTCTAATTATATATACAAATAAAATTGATGATATTAAATATAATCCAATAATTACTTCAACATGGCTGAAGAGAATTAGAGTAGGCGAAGAACTCGCGGTAGGGAAGTCTTTTCTTCGTCTCCAACAGCCAAAACTGTCGCCTCTTGAAGGAGTAGGCATATGTTTGATCGTCGTCGCCGTTGAAAAATAGAAGCATTCCGTTCATTATTCCACCGTCGCAGAGGTAGAAACCGTACAGTCTTTTCCCATATCGCTGGCGATCAGCCACCGCCTCGTCGAACTTGACCCACATCGATCCCTTTAACCGCCTCCACAGTGTGAATTTGCGGGAGCGCCTGTCGTAATGCACCAGGCACAGCCACGGCCTCTTCCCTGCCTCCTCCCAAACCGCCAAGCTGGTTGGGTCGTCCGGCGCGACGGAGTCGGGCGCCGTCAATAAGTCGACGAGCATCGTGGAGGTGTCGATGGCGATGACGCAAGATTTGAAGACGGAGTAGCCGAAGACGGAGTTCTCGAACACCACGAGATTGCTCAGATCCAAGCTGCTCTGCGGCGATATGTCGACTTGCTTGTCCTCGACGATCCACTCTCCGGCCGCCGAGTCGTAGAAGCAGAACTGGTACACGTTGGAGAACCAATAATCTTCTTCCGTGAGCAGGCACACGAGTTGATACTTGCACTTGAGGTGGTCGTCGTCGTCGACGAACTTCACGGCCAACCCCCTCCAAGGCGTTTTGCAGCATTTGTCCGGCCGGGCAGGAATCATCCTCACTTCGTTGCAGGCGGGGTTCACGACGAAGAAGCCGCCGTCGTATTTGCGATAACGGTAGAAGAGGAGGCCGCGGGAGGAAACGACGAGCTCGGCGAAATTGGGGACGGCGAGCTCGAGGAACGACAGCATGAGCGGAGAAAATCCGGCCATGGGGTTTAGAAGGTTGAAGTCTGATTGGTGCTCCCAGCTTTCGTCGACGAAGACTCCGGAGGCGCCGACATTGCGTCGGGATTGCAGTAGGCGGAAGCAGGGGTTAGCGGCGAGGCGGCGGAAAGACTTGGAGAGGAGCTGGAGTTGCAGGATCTTCTTGGCCGGAAGGTAAGAGAAGATCTCGAGCAAGAGATCGTGGGGAAGAAGTCCACCTTCATATTTTTCCCCTTTTCCGGCGACAATATCGGTAGCCATAACCGGCGATGCATGGCGGTGGCGACCAATCCTAATATATATAGATTCCTAAACAAACTAAATTAGTTTTTTTTTTGTAATTTTTTTCTGACCGGATCAAAATTTATTTTTGATTTGGAATTGATCGTAGTTTTCTCAACCGATAAATTAAATTTCCAAAAATAATTTTGGATTAACATCAGAAAATAATTTCCAAACTAAATTTAATTTCTAAACTACAAAACATATACAGAAAATAAAATAATACAAATTATATGTATGTATATATATATATATATATATATATGCGCGCGATTGTCCACGCCATCTAATTTTTTTTAATTTTTAATTGATTTTTTAAATTTATGATTCAGTTATTTAAAATTTTATTTTTAATATTTAAGAAATTTATTATTTAAAGTCAGATTTAATAGCAAATAATGTTATATAAGAAAATGGATAAAAAAAAATTTTAAAATAAAAAATTTTAAATGCTCTCGAGCAGGTGCTTACACCTGTAAATATGTGGCCCGACCACCACTTGCACGTGCACTATGGGCGTTTTATTACTTTGCAATCTAAGAGTCGCACGCAATTTGGATAATGCGATCAAATCAATTCATTGGATCTAGAATAATATAATTCAACCTAAATTTCTATAATTAACATAAATAAAATTTCACTGAAATCCTCGTTCCTTATCACTTCCGTAAGCACTTATAAATAATATTAGAATAGGTTAAAAAAACTTGACAAACACTTATCACTGACTTCGACTAGCAAAATAAATTAGAGTAGTTTAGGAACTTGCTGAATTTAAATACCAAAATATATATACTTTTTAGAGGAGCAAGATCTTTTTTTAAAAAATTATAATAATTTGTTTCAAAATAAATTTTTAAATAAAATATCAATACTCTACTTAAATATTTTTATAATTTATCATAACTTAATATTTTTTTAATTTTTATATACAAATGTAAGAATTACCTACAATAAGTTATATAGTTGTCCTTTGGATGTTGGAACAGAGGCACTTTTGTGGACTATTTTAAAAATAGATTGTGCACTTTTTGAGAACAGATCAAGGATGCACAAGAGCATCTATTTTTCAAATATCCATCTATTGAAGAGTTGTGGACGAGGATCAAAGGATGACTTTGACGCATTAGGAGATTGCCCACCTATAGGCAGATGCTCTAAGTCTTCGAACATCATTGTCGAGGGATTAGGGTCTTGACTAAAACTAGTCACCTAGCCATGAAATCTATGATACACCATGTGTGGATGACTAAGAATTGTAGTATTTTTGAAGAGGAATGGTGTGTGATTCCACAAGTCGATGTCATTAAGTAATAAATTATCGTCCTCCAGGACTATGATTTTGAGTACTAATTTACATGCATAGTAGGCTATATAAATGTGGATGTATGCCCACGTGGGGTATATGGGTGAGTACATATGGGAGATCATGAGTTATTCCATGATCCCACTACTTACACCATGATCTCCACTCTTGATTCCTCCCCCTCCCCCTATAAATACTTGTGAGAAGTATTGTAGAGGCATTGCATTGAGAATGCAGTGAGAAGAGGCTAGAGGGTTGAGACGTTGTGAAGCCGCGGTGATAGTTCGAGTTCTTATGACTATCACTTCGATTGCGAGTTGTTGGAGTTCGCATTCCATAATTTCCGGAATCAAACGACAAGAGGTATACTTCTTTTAAAATTCTGCAAATACATATATGTTCGTTTGATTCCAACAATAAACAAATAGAATAAGAGAATTTGTTGTGAAAAGGAACAAAGAAAAACTAAGGAAGTTGAATAAAAGATGATA
The DNA here is from genome assembly GCF_044706935.1 of Curcuma longa. NCBI lineage: Eukaryota > Viridiplantae > Streptophyta > Magnoliopsida > Zingiberales > Zingiberaceae > Curcuma > Curcuma longa. The sequence goes on along the minus strand of NC_133864.1, from coordinate 4,301,078 downwards.
AAAAAAATGAATCTTGAGATAATTCTAGGGTTTTAATTTTATCACGATGAATCATTAACAATTTGGTTGTGATTCTTTCTCTTACCTCAATGATAGATTTGCTCGAAGTGAGTTGTTCTAAGGTAATCGATGTGTCTATGGGAAGAAAAAGAAAAGAAAGAAAACAACTGATGTGTTTGTCCAAACATGACTCCTACTTTCGTAGTAGCCGTATTAGAGAGATTGCTTTCTCAAAGAGGTTTCTAGCTATCACGATGCTCCACGATCCCCTAGACTGTTATCCCTTACTTCATGAGGCTAAATCAGGTTAATCCTTTATGCTCTATAATATCCCATGTAAACCTCAAGAGAGTTTAAATTACTTTTGCACTTAAACCTTTAAGTTCAATATATAGACTTGAGATTAGAGTTCATTGTTAAGTTCTTTCCCTAATCTCTATCAAATACAACATATCTTAAATGTTAGATACGAGATCAAGGTTTGCCCCCGGTCATTCTTAGAGGAAACACTATCTTAAACTTTAATCATTCAAACAATACGTGAATACATTAAGAATACTAGATTGAATCAAAAATCTATGTCATAGATAAAAGAGAGAAATCATAATTATGAATTTAACATCGGATTACTCCCTAATCGTAAGATAAAACTACTCAGAAATATCAGTCATCGACATCGTTGCTTCTTATCTTCAATACAACCTCCTCCTCGATCCTC
>NC_133864.1:4266692-4300260 GCF_044706935.1 Curcuma longa | reverse complement strand
AAATACTTTTTCTTTTTCTAGAATTTTTATTCTACTTATTAATTCATTACTCAAGTTGTACTTTTTTTGCTCATTGGTAGAAACCCAATAATTATATAGGTCTTCATGGATAAATTTTTCTGTCGTGTACAAAGAAATTTTACGTTCTATCATTTTTGAAAAAATCAATAAACTAGGTGGATATGTAAAAGATATTGTTTGTTTTCCATCACTTAAACATGTATAAAAAAAATATTGTGACATTTCATTTCGTATAGAACGTGCAAGTCGATTATTTTGTATATACCGTGATGGACGATTCCACCGCTTATAATTGAAAAGAAAAGTTACAAGAGATTTTTCAAAAGGATACGTTTTTTCCACTCGGATCTCTTCCGTTTGATCTATTTTGTCCGGATCCTCCTTTTCTTCCCATAAAGGGAAGGGTTTTTTTTGGTGGATCCCGCTTGTTCCTGTTTAGTCTCCTTCCTTTCGAAAGTAGTTTCTACATCGCTTTCTTCCTCACTTTCTCTCCTTTCTTCCATTTCGAAAGGGGTCACAGGAATGCCAGTTGGGTATGAATGACAAGGAATTAAGGGCTGAAACTCTGATAAAATCAAGCTGAAAAATCAGAGACAAACAAGTAAAATAAGGGAATATGCTGGAATCTGGTATTGCTGGAGTTTGGCACAGAGGAGCTGAAACTTAGCTGATTCTGGAATCTGGAATCTTTGCTGGATATTTCTGTAAATGTGCAGTGTCTGAAATGTAATATATGCTAGAATTTGGCACAAAGCATCAGAGTTACTGAGTTTGACAAATGCTGGAGATTAGAAAATGCTGGAAGTTGGAATCTGACTAATTTTTCTGTGACAGGAGCTGGAAATGGTTGGTTTGTCTGAGACAGACAACAGTTTAGGTGTGGGGGAGAGCTGAGAGCTTTGTTTACTGTCAGTTTCTGAGCAATGGAGTAATGGATTAAAATTGATAACGAATTGTTGGATCAATGCTGCTGTTCAGAGTTGCAGAAATAGGAAAAGCATGGAAGATTAATTGCAAATTGAGTTTAGAATGAGCTATTAAGTGTGGAATTGTGGTTGAAGCAGAGAATTGAAATTCTGAGTTAATTCTGCCGGATTTTTGCACAAAAGAGGTTAATAGTTGCTGAAATCAGTGTAGATTTTTTAAATGTGGATAAGCTATGCAAATCTGAAATTGAATTTAATGTTGTGGAGCTGCTGCAATTCTAACCTATTCAAGCTAAGTTGATGTGAATCCATGGAGTGTTGAATGAATGATTCATTTGTTTACAAATGAAAAGAAATCAAGCTGGAACAAAATTGAAATAAAGTTGGAAATGGGGCTAAACAGAGTAAGCAGAATTTTATGAGTTTCGAAGAGTGGACTGATTTGGTTGGGAATATTTTCAGTAAATGCATCGTAGAACTAGAATAAGTATGATTGAAGTGTATTGGAAATAGATGTGAAACAGAACAGATCAGAAGGAAAAAAAATAAAATAAAAAAAATCAGAAAACAAAGGGGTTGTGCCAAGTTGTTTAAAGGAAGTTTCAAGAATTTGATGGGTTAATGAATTACATCAGAACATATTTTCATTAAATTGTTTCATCAACAACAAATTGAAATGTTAATGTTCCAGAAGCATTGATGGCAGCAAAGTAACAAAAACAGATTGGAAATCAGGAAAAAATGGCAGTTTGCAATTTTTCAGCATATTTCTGAAGTTTTTGAGAGGCTGATCAGGAGCTGATTTTTAAGGCTAATTGAGGATGAGTTAGCATTAGTAATCAAGCTACAAAAGAGAAAAAGAATGGAAGGAATCATGATAAGAAATGAAAACAAAGAAGCTGGAATTTTAAAGAGGAATTAGCAGAATGTGTAAGTGCAGGATTTGCAGGAATTGGAAAGTGCTGAACTGATAGGGAATGCTGAAATTTGATGAAAACTGAATTTGAGATTCTGAAATGATGAATGATAGAAGAAGAGAAGTAGAAAAGAAGGGCCAAAGTCCAATCATATAGTATCTTTAGTGCCCAAATCTTCCACTCAAATAAAAAAAAAAAAAACCCCCCAGTTTCTTCTTATTCTTTCTTGTTTCAAATTGCATCTTGAATTGTTTCTGATTTGCCATTATTGCTTTTCATTCTACCTTCATACTAGCATTTATATCCATAATAGTGGTAGAGAGTAGAAGATTAGCAAACTTATGGTAGTTCAAGAAACATGTGTAGCTTGAGTGCACTCTACCAAAAGCATACATTTTAGTTTAGAAGGAGAGCCACATAATGTTTATCCTGGGAGGTTTGAGTGATATCATGCTCAATTCATTCATGAAAGTGGAAGTTAGTATTTAGTAAACCGAAAGTAAAATGGGTGTCCAAGAATGCTTAAGATCTTTGAGATTTATTATTTTAGATGGTTGCTTCTTCGATTTACTAATCATGTTTCGAAATGTGTTTAGGGGGGTGCCATTGAAGTAGGATTTTATTTTCTTAACTTGCTTGAGACAAGCAAGAATAAGTGTGGGGGATTTTGATGGTTAGTTTAATTGGCATTACATTTTGATTCGAATCGTTAGATATTTGGATTTATTTGGGTTAAATAAATGGTTTTGGAGTTAGATTTGCTATTTAGATCTTTTTATTCATGATTTGTTTTTCATATAAATTCTGTTAAAATTTTGTTCTAGGTGAAGATTTGGATTACTGTTAAATGCAGATGAGCTCGAGTTTAGCCGAGTCAAGTCACTGTTGAACTTGACTGATCGAATCAGTTAAAGCAGTCCAGAATTTGAGCCTAGGAATTGAACCGAATTGTTGAACCGGACTAAAGACTTGAACCCGGTTCACTGGAGAGAAAACCTGCGGCTGGAGAAGAGAACAGTAGCTTCGGACAGAATTTTGGATCGCGATTTCTTTCTCCGCGCGCGCGACACCGACGCCGAGCTCCATCCACAACTCAGATCTCAGTTCATCTTCCATCTTCAACAGCAATCTCTGAAATCATCAGCAACTGGCAAGAGATTGGGCAGATCGCGATCAACATCATTTCCGGATTTCGCTGTTTTCTTCCTCCTCATTCCGCCGAACCATCAGATTAAGGGCGTTCCCTAGATCTGTTCTTTCCAGCTAATTGCAGAGTTTTCTGGAGTTCTCTAAGGAATTCTGCAATCGCTTCATTCTCAGATTCACCAGAGCAACAACATTCAAATTTATCAGTTCATCTTCAGATCCGATCGCTGTTCAGTCTCTGTTCTTCACGCGACGAAAATTCTGGCTGTAAGGGCGTTCTCTTTAGCTGGAATGACTTGATTTACCGGCTGAGGAATTCAGAAGAGGCTGTTGAAAACCAAAAGGGCGTTCCCTGAGGTTTCTTCACAGATCCGTGAGGAGAAGGGATTTGTTCTCTGATTTGGAGTTTGTGAATGATTTCCAGCATTTTCTTAACCTAGATCTATAGTTGATTTGCAGAAACTTTGTTACTGAATTTACTGTAGAATTAAAACATTCCATTTCTGATGCATAATTTGATTGATGTTTGCAATGTTAGAATTGTTTTCATTTCCCCTGTTTTAATAGATTTAATTCCGAATTCTGAAAAATTCATTTCTGCATTTAGTGTTTTTGATTCAAGAGAGTAATTCTAGTTTACTTGCATTTACATTGACTAGTTGATTTACATTTAGAGTTAGATTTCTTGTTCATGTTAGTTCAATTCGGTAGTTTACAATTTTGTCATTAATTCTGCATTTAGTTAGTTTATTTTTCTAGTTAATTAGTTTTCTTAGTATAAACTGTAATTTCTTTCATTCTAGTCATTTTGTTTAGATTTCAATTTAAATGCTTGTTTAGATGTTTTGATTAGTTGTAAAAAAAAAAAACCAAAAACAAAAGAGCTGAAAATCTAATTCAAACACGCTTACTAGTTTCCTTGGAAAAATACGACTTGGGACTCCATACTACACCTTAATTTTTAGTCTTGAATTGTTTTGATCTATATCAATTTGATGCACCACGTGACACGTAGAATGGTAGACACCAAGCAACCCCTATGTTGAGGGACAGAACAGAAACCCAGGGTGTACAAGAAAGAAATAGTTGCAGATGATACAAAGCATCTTGTATGCTATTTAACAATAGAAACTCCACAAGATAAAGATAGTGAAATATTCAATACATGTTAACAACAACAAACAGATATTCTAAACTATTCAAACTTTGGGATTTTCCTTTACTACTTCCCAGTGACTTTGTTAGTGTGATATCCTCGTAAACATTATGATTGAATATTGCAGCCAAAATACAAAGTTAAGTTATGAATTTTGAAGACCTGTGAAGTTGAGTCTGTCTCAGTGACATCAAGATGTTGATCCGCTTGATGAACTTCAGGTTTATGTGACTTGGAACATCTTGCTAATTCTGCATTAGTAGGAATAGCTATGGCTACGTTCATTGTTTTCTCTTCTGAAATATCTTGACCAGTCCTTTGGGAGAATATCTTGGAAACAACAAGGTCTCCTACATCATCATTGTCAGAGCCAAGGTGAAACTGATGCATTATCCAACTGCGATTCTCAGATCTGTTCATGCGTGCATGAAGAGTCATTATTAACTTATATCCATGGTGTTTTTTAACAATGATCAAAGGCTTGATGTTGTCATTCTTCTTCCAACACACGTCCCCACAATCATCATGTTGTTCAGCCTCAGTATTATGAGTCTTAAAAGATTTATGAAAGAAATAAGTAGTAGTCCCATCTTTTATACTTGTCAAATAATCTTTTAGATATGCCTATATTTGTATATCTAAAAGATTATTTGACAGGTATAAAAGATAGGACTACTACTTATTTCTTTCACAAATCTTTTAAGACTCATAATACTGAGGCTGAACAATATGATGATTGTGGGAACGTGTGTTGGAAGAAGAATGACAACATCAAGCCTTTGATCATTGATAAAAAACACCGTGGATATAAGTCAATAATGACTCTTCATGCACGCATGAACAGATCTGAGAATCGCAGTTGGATAATGCATCAGTTTCACCTTGGCTCTGACAATGATGATGTAGGAGACCTTGTTGTTTCCAAGATATTCTCCCAAAGGATGGTCAAGATATTCTCCCAAAGGAAGAATAACGCTTTCACTCATCTTTTTTTTTTTTACAGAAGAAAAAGATGAGTGAAAGCGTTATTCTCAGTTACCAGGAAGATTCTGAGGGTGGGTATGACCAAATCTATCAAAATCATCTAGGCAAGTAATGAACTCGTGTATGAATGGATGTGGATCAGCGGGAGCCTTGCCTGCTTTTGCAAGCAAGTGCCAGAGTAGATCAGCATCAGAGAGTTGAAATTTTACACCTCTTGGTAACCCCGGCCACTCCTGCAAATAACAATTTATGCAACAATAGAAGAACTTATTACCTAATAAGAACAATCAAAATGCTACTATCTTCAAAATTTCTTGAAATTTGTCCAATTTTGATATGCAAAAAAAATCTTCCAAAATTGAATGGTGGTACAGATAAAAATTCATTTCAATATAAATGGAAGTTACCACAAACATTAAAAAGAAAAGTAACCTTTCAACAGGAAAATTTCTCATTCAATAAAGCAATTCCATGTTAACTATAGCTGAAGGTAAACAGATTATTTTAAATAACATAGTGATTTAAGTACAAATGAAGTGGTAAATTGAGTTGCATACTTCATTAGGTTCCACTTTGGATACTTGCACTGGTCCAAAGGACAAAATATGTTAGTTCCATATTTATCATTAGCAGACAAAGTCATTCGTAGATTTACTTTCCTAATGATTTCAACCATGTCAGCTAGATTATCCCACTTTATCTTGAAAAACTATTTTTTGCATAAAGAAGCTCAATTCGATGAGAAAGAAACTAATCATAAAAAAATAAAAGGGAAAAAAATCAATTAAGTTCTTCAGAATTGCAGAGCAGTGGTAAACATAATAAAAACTAAGATGGTAATAAAATTTCTTATTTCTTTCTTATGCCCTTTTTCCCCTAAAATAAGGAGGCAGATACTAGTACATTTTAAGCTGCAAGATCACAATAAAACGTCTTAACACTAGATATCCAACTTCTTGTAGATTTCACACTGCACATTTAATTTTTTTTCAGAGAATACCATTTCAAGAACAAAACAGGTCACCATTAGATCATCTAGGCCTAAGGATTATCACGATCTTCACCTAAGTCTAGTTTCAAGCTCCCATTGTGCATACTGTTAAAGGCTAAATAAAACATCGTATCAGAACTCACCTTGGAAGTTTCAGAAGATACGCGCGCTACAGGCTCGTCAATCGAGCACCTGCAGGTCCTAACTAACAAATGTTGTCACCCTCCCGACAAAATAGCAGAACAAAGCATAAGCAGAAAAAGGAGAGCGAAAGCACTTTGGAGGCTCAGGAACACTAGACAAAGGCGAAGCCGCCTTCCGGAGGCGAATCAAGCTGCGCCGCTCCGCGAGCGGCATGTCGTCGAGATCGTCAGTGGCCTCGCTGTTATTCTTGCCAGTCCCCATACGAGATAGAGAGCGACGAAGAAGAAGCGAGGGTTACGGTGGCCGCCGGGATGCAGAGACTAAGGGATCCGGCAAGAAAGATGAGATCGTAGTCGTCGCCTTCTCTGTTCCTTCTTGATCTTTCTTTTGATTTGGAAGAGGGCGCAAGCTTGGTTTTGAAATATGATTTTGTTTTCTATTTATCCTCATTCGACAATCATTTCGCTGAAAAGGAGTTCTTCATGAGCCTTAAATGGGCTGTTCCGGGACGGGCCGGCCCAAGAAAAATGAAACCCATATTTGATAGTTTAATAAAATTAAAATTTTCTGATTAAATTAATTTAAAATAAATTCGTAATACAAATAAATGGAAGATAAATTTCAAATTAACTTATCAGTGATAAATGAAAAAAAAAACTATTTTTTTTAAATAAGATTGATACAATATTTAATTTTTATTATATGATAATTAAAATTTTCTATTTTATAATAGATAATGAACACTTATGATTATTATTATTGTTTATTTAAAATATTTATTTTATATTTATTGTCAACTCAAGTATAGAAAAAAAATGATAAATCTCAGTCAGTCTTATGCACTCAATCCCAGGGAAGTTTCTCACGACGACATCCTTTGATTACGTTCCCAGCAGAGTATCAAACCGTAGGTCCTTGAGTCTCAACCTGGATGTCATACCATTGCACCATTGCCCTGGGGACAAGTATAAAAGTATCTATAGTGTTTCATCTAATAAATAAGATTTAATTGTGCTATTGTTATTTATATTTTATTATTCTTAAAAAAAGAAGTCTTTAAAAAAAAGATTCTTCAGTAAGATGTGAAATCTGTCACTCCAAAGTTTCACACAATCAATTCTACGATCATCTGTGAGGAGATAAATCAAAAAATTATAATTGATCATTATGAGAGAGGGAGAGTATTGCCTCAACTTCACTAAGAATAGATCCCTTATCAATTTCAACAAGTTTGTCTCATATTAACCAATTCAATAATGTTCTGAGGCTAAAAAAGAAACTCGACTAGAAAACGTATTGCCTTATCTATACAAATTCATTATCAATACTTGATCTTATTGAGCTCTCCAAAGTCCAAACTTTATCTAACATTCACATCATCAAAATATGTTTAAAAAAATAATAAATTTACATATAATATTAAATCGTTTAATTTTAGTTTATTTGTTTATGTTTTTCAAAGTAACAAAATTATTTTTATAGTTTTGTGCGATGCGTTCGAGATTATAGCTGGTTAAAATGAAAAATGGTCATTCCCCTAAAAACGTTGGTTTGCTCTGGTTCGAACCGAATAATCGTGGGCACATAATCGATTAATCGTTTCCGGCCGAACCAAATCAGGTTTCTTAGCGACGTATCGCTTCCACGTGTTACTTACTATTCACGAGAACCGTCGGATCTTGTCTCTTCTCATCTGTTCGCTGTTGATACGAGCAAGCATGTCGTCGCATCACGACTTCTGCTTTACAAGGAGAACCACTCCGCCGGCGAAGTCAAACTTCACATCGACGCCGGGGAAGACGCACAATTCGCGATGCGGTGCGCTGCAATCAGCTGCGTCGCCGTCCTCCTCCTTTGCGACGCTCTCGTCTTCGCCAACGAACACATCCGAATCGTCTTCTGCCTCCGCGGCCCCTAGTGAAGAATCAGAGGGAACCTTACCGAGGGATCCAACGAGTGGGATGAGTTCGGCGACTCGGAGTCCATCTCGAACGTCGACTACGTCCAAGGATCGTGGCTCCCTTTCCTCGAGTCGCCCTCTCTTCTGGATGACCCGTCGTCTGATGCCCGTGAAGTCCAATATGAATCCGGAGTCCGTAACATGATCTCCGCCGCTTCCTCTGGTGACCTTTCCGACATGGAGGCCGCCGCCGCGGAAATCGAAGCCTCTGCCTCCCGCGGCTACCCGCACGCGCAATCCGCCCTCGGTTTTCTCTGTGGCACCGGTCTTATGCGTGCCCACAGCCGCTCCAAGTCCTTCCTCTACCACCACTTTGCGGCTGAGGGTGGCAATCTGCAGTCCAAGATGGTTCTCGCCTACAACTATTTACGGCAAGAGGTGATTCCTAATCTGATTCCCCTCCCCTCTTTCACCACTCTCTGACTATTCTGATTCCATCTCTGTTGAATTGTTCCTTTGTATGCAGGTGCATGAGAAAGCGCTGGTGCTTTATTCCGAACTTGCAGAGGCAGCGATCAGGAGCTTCTTGATATTGGAGGAGCCGCCTGTGATAGAACACATCCGGATCCACAGCGGTACCGAGGAGAACAAGGAGGATTTAAGGAAGTCAAGAGGGGAAGCGGATGTGAAGTTCCAAATCACGGAGTATCAGGCATTGAAGGGTGATTCTGCTGCCATGTACCAGATTGGCTTGTTGTATTACTATGGGTTGAGGGGAGTTAAGACAGACCTCACTAGGGCTTTGCATTGGTTTTCAAAGGCCGTATCCAAGAGCAATGGAAATGCTTGGAGAGATGTATGCCAGAGGGGCTGGAGTGGAGAGGAATTATACCAAGGCCTTCAAATGGCTCTCTCTTGCATCCAAGCATAAGTATTACTCAGCATATAATGGCTTGGGATTCCTCTACGTTAAAGGTTATGGTGTAGAGAAAAAGAACTACACTAAGGTGAAGCCTGATCCTTCATATTTGAACTCGCATAAGTTCCTACCTTCCATTTCTACTTAATTCAGGAGTTGAGATTGTCACAATACTTTAGTATATAAACTGAAATATCATGAACATATACTGAACCAAAAATTGATATTCAAGTTATTTGAAATTGTGAACATCCTTCTGGATGTATATTGTATCTATATTAAGGTTTACTGGTTGCAGAGATCTCTGAAGTTTATGCCTCTGTGATATAAGTCTAACTGTTTCAAGCAATCACTTTCTGGAAGTCCCATTCAGATAGCTTCTATTTCCTGTTGGAACTCTTGACCTCTAGTCCTTGACATCACACTTTGTTGCTAGTGTAGTACAATTTATTTTGCTTGATTTCTCATAGTTTCCATACAACGAACAGGGGTTTGAGATTACATGAAATTCAAAGTAATTTTCTTACCAGAAATTTGGAAGTAAGAATGACTGATAAATATCGTGAGCAGTCTAATTATATTAACGAAAATAAATACAATGTTAGTTTTCTGTGCAGTTTCATTATTCTTTTGTCAACATTAAATTGAATACCAGACAGCTTATAGAAGAATGGATGGATGATATTCATTTTTTATTGTTTCAGATTAGTCATTGCAAAAAGATTTCCTGCATGCAAAGGCATTGAAAATTTTCCAAGATCTTGGTTTTGGAATACCTTTCGTCCTTTCACATATCTTGCCAAAAAAAAGAAGGTTCAAGTTTGATAGATTAACTATAAGAGAACCATCAGCATATATTTAAAACATTAACATCCTTAGCATATGAAATTGATTATTCATATTTGAGATCAGTTTCCTTCTGTCACCAACAAGCAAGACCTCAGCAGTAGGATTAGTTTCTCTGATACCTCTGGTCAGTTTAACCCCCTAGTTGTTAGTAAATTATAGACCTTTAATGTATTGAGATTTTTCTTAACAAAGACACTGCCAAAAACATTTGGGACTCTATAAAGCAGAAATATCAAGGTTCCACAAGAGCCAAAAGGGCACAACTCCAAGCACTTAGGAAGGAGTTTGAGATTCTACATATGCAAGAAAGTGAGAGCATTGATGCATACTTTGCTCGAACTCTTACTATAGCAAACAAGATGAAGATTCATGGTGAAAACATGCAACAAATAGTGATTATTGAAAAGATCTTACGATCAATGACCTCCAAGTTCGATTATGTTGTTTGTTCCATTGAAGAATCTAATAACTTATACACTTTAACTCTTGATGAATTGCAAAGCAGCTTACTAGTACATGAGCAGAGGATGAACAGACATGGAAACGATGAGCAAGCATTGAAGGTGACCTACGATAAGATTGGTGAAGATGCAGGGAGAGGGAAAGGCAGAGGGAGAGGCAGGCAAGCATACAATAAAGCAATGATTGAGTGTTATAAGTGTCATCATTTAGGGCACTTCCAGTATGAGTCTCCTAAATGGGAGAAAGAAGCGAACTATGCCGAACTGGAAGAGAAAGAAGAATTATTACTGATGTCATATGTCAAGCTTAATCAAGCAATACGAAAAGATGAAGATGTCTGGTTCCTTGACTCGGGGTGCTCTAATCATATGTGTGCAAGTGGTTCTCAGATCTTGATGAAGAATTTCGGATTTCTGTGAAGCTCGGGAATAATTCCACAATGGATGTATTGGGAAAGGGTAACATCAGACTGCAAATTGTTGGAGTTGCTCAGGTAATTACTGACGTTTTTTACATACCTAAGTTGAAAAATAACTTGTTAAGTATTGGACAATTACAAGAAAAGGGTGTAGCTATTTTGATACAACATGGAGTATGCAAAATCTATCATCCAGAGAAAGGGCTTATTATGCAAACAGCAATGTCTGCAAATAGAATGTTTATACTACCTGCAAGAATTCTACCAAAATTACCCACCTGTTGTTGGGTCCCCAAGGATGTCCGCATCTCCACAATGACATGATATTGTCCACTTTAGGCCTAAGCTCTCATGGTTTTATTCTTGGGCTCTCCCCAAAAGGCCTCATGCCAATGGAGATATCTTCCATCCTTTTAAACCCATGATCTTTTCCATGTGTTATAGATGTGGGACTATGTTTGCACCTTTGCAACCCAACAATCCCCCCCTCAAACAAAGGACCACAGACTCAAACGGAAAGCCTCCGTTTGATGTCTGAATCCTCGACCCACCAGGACTTCCTGTCCAGTCGCAACCAGGACTTCCTGCCCCTCGGTCCACTCGACCTACTAGGACTTCCTGCCCAGCCGCAACCAGGACTTCCTGCCCCTCGGTCCACCCTGACCTACTAGGACTTCTTGCCCAGCCACAACCAGGACTTCATGCCCCTCGATCTACCCGACCTACTAGATTCCTGCCCAGGCTCAACCAGGACTTCATACCCCTCGGTCTACCCGACCTACTAGGACTTCCTGCTCGATGTTTGGTCCTTCTTGATTCAAACACGGGAGCCTCCACTTCCTTTGTTTTAAGGTTCAACCCACATGGTTAGATCCGGATCATGGCTCATCCGCGGTTAGTCCGGTGAGAGGGGGCTCTGATACCACTTGTAGGATCGAGTGCACGTGAGAGGGGGGTGAATCACGTACTTTTTAATAATTCGTTTGTTTAAAAGTCAGAGTTAGAAACTTTATGCTTTGAAAAAACGTGCAGCGGAAAATAAATATGAAGCGTACGAAAGACACAAGTGATTTTTTTACTTCGTTCGGAGCCGTCGATGACTCCTACTTGAAGGCCCAGGTCCCTTGGACCTTTCCTGTGGGCAATCCACTAAATCTCTCTACCAGACACAAACTCTGGTAGAGTAGGCGAATACAATAATCAAAAGTGTGACAACCCCACACTTTTGACTTTTAAATAAGTGCCGAAAATAAATAAAAAAAACTTCGTTACCCAACAACAGAGAATTCTGGACACGCTCGAATGTTGGGGGTGATCTTCCGGCAGAAATTGGGCGTGGTCGTGTCAAAGCTCGGGTCGCCGCAGAAGAATGACGTTGGTCGCAGTTCTGTGATTCATGCACTGACCGCAGCTTTATATAGACACTATCAAGTTTATCTAGATCTGCAAATGTTTTAAAAAACTGCAAAACTTGATCCACACTTAGCAGTTTATCTTATCTAGGATCAAAAAATAATTTAAATAATATATATATATATATATTATTTTTATAAGAAATGTTATCCTCCTTAAATAATTATTATAAGAATGATTTTATCATTTTATAAAATTTCAGATTAGAAAAATGAATAATAAAAATTAATTTTACAGAGTTCTCATGCAAAATTAATTTTATCCATATACCAAATAAATCTTATAAAATAGAGTTAGTATAATAAAATATACTAAAATACAGAATATTTAAAATTAATTAGATCCTGTCAATCCAGACCAGGATCTAACCAGGACTCAACTTAGATCACCCAAGTGGGTTTAAGTTGGACCGCGCCTAAAGTCCAAACTTGGACTCGTCCTCACTGGTTCGCTCCTCCAGTGACTTACCTCACTTACCTCGTGCATCTCTACTTAACTTCTTAACCCACCAGGACTTCTTGCCAAGGCTCAACCACCCTGGTCTTTCTGCCAAGTCTCAACCAACTTGGTCTTCGGCCAGTTGTCAGGCTCCGCGGACCCAACTGGACTTCCTGCCAGGGCTCAACCACCCTGGACTTCAGCCTGGTGTCTGGTTCTAAGTCTTTCGACCCTGCACACTTAGTAAAGAGATTAAAAATAACAACCTAACTTTAACCACTTTGTCATACATCAAAATCTGAGTTTGATCGTTAGTGCAAACTGCACCAACACCTAATGGTATCAGCAGGTAACTCACAACATCCTACACTCCCCAACAAAATGGAGTAGCCGAACGCAAAAATAGGACAATCATGAATATGGTTAGAAGAATGCTATTGGAGAAGCAAGTTCCAAAGACCTTTTCGCCAGAAGCAGCAAATTGGGCAGTTCATGTGCTCAATAGAAGTCTTACATTGGCAGTAAAAAATATGACACCTGAAGAGGCTTGGAGTGGTGTCAAACCAAACGTTGAATACTTCCGGGTTTTTGGATGCAATGGTCATGTTCATATATCAGACTGTAAGAGAAAAAAACTAGATGATAAGAGTCTTCGGTGCATGTTGCTAGGGATGAGTGAAGAATCTAAAGCATATAGACTATATGATCCAGCATCTAAGACAATAATTGTAAGCAAGGATGTGATTTTTGAAGAAACCGAATGTTGGAAATGGAGGCGAAATAATAAAGCAGGACTTGATATACTCGTGCAGGGAGAAAGTAATGAAGAAAGTACACATGATCAAAGTGAAGAAGAATATGAAGAGGTAGCAGTTGAAGAAGAAGGAGGTCAGTTTATCTTCAAGTGAGTCACCTAGAGAGAATTCTCTAGAAAGAAGACAGAGAAGAAAATCATTTTGGATGGAAGATTATGTAACTGGGGAAGAATTCTCTGAAGAAGATGTTGAGCACAACAATTTGGTTATATTTGCCTCCACCTCAGATCCAACTACCTTTGAAGAAGCTATTCAGAGTTCCAAGTGGAAAGCTGCAATGGATTTGGAGATAGAAGCAATTGAAAGAAATGGGACTTGGGAGTTGACAGATTTGCCTAAAGGAATGAAAAAGATCAGAATAAAGTGGGTTTACAAAACTAAACTCAATGCAAATGGCGAGGTTGACAAATGCAAGGCCCGATTGGTGGCAAAAGGGTATACTCAACAGCATGTCATAGATTATACTGAGGTATTTGCGCCTGTGGCTAGGTGAGATACGATTCGAATGATAATTGCTTTGGCGGCTCAAAATAGTTGGAGTTTATACCAGCTTGATGTCAAAAGCGCTTTTTTACATGGAGAACTAAATGAAGCAATATTTATTGAGCAACCGCAGGGCTATGAGAAGAAAGGCGGAGAGTATAAGGTGTACAAGTTGAAAAAGGCGTTATATGGCCTTAAACAAGCTCCTCGAACATGGTACAGCAGAATTGAAGCATATTTTGTCAAAGAAGGGTTTGAAAGATGCAATTGTGAACATACATTATTCATCAAATTGGGAGATGAAGGTAAATTTCTGATTGTTAGCCTATATGTTGATCATTTAATTTTTACTGGCTCTGATGAACGTATGTTTGTTAAATTCAAGAATTCTATGAAACTTGAATTTGATATGACTGATTTGGAAAAGATGAAATATTTTCTCGGTGTGGAGTAGGGATGACAATTAGACCCGGACCCGATGGGGAATCCGTTCCCCGATCCCATTTTGACCGGGGAATCCCCGAATCTGAGAAAGCGGGGATGGAGATGGGGAATCCCTGAATCTCGGAAAGCGGGGATGGTATTCCAAAAATTTCTCATCCCCATCCCCGAACCCGACTTTGATAATTTCATTCATTGAGATTCATTAATTTGATTATATCCTTATATCAAATGAAAAAATAAGTCATATTGGTAATTACTTGTTTGATTATTATAGTTTCATTATTTCTAAAATAAATAATATTTTCTTTTTTTTAATTAATAAAAAAGTAATAAATTTTAAAAAATACTTTTTAAATATGTCATGACGGGGATGGGGATGGGTATGGGTATGGGGATACCCATGGAAATACCCGCGGGGAAAACTACCTCCGAAATCTGTGGGGATCTCCGAAACCCGCTGGATACCCGAAATCCGACGGGGACGGGGATGATATTTAAATTATGATACCCGACGGGGATGGGGACGGGGATGCTATATGGGTTTGGGTTTCAGGGACAGGGATGGAGAAGACTTCCCCGCCAATCCCCGAACCCGTTGTCATCCCTAGTGTGGAGGTGCTACAAAATCTTGAAGGCATCTATATTAGTGAAAGAAATATTTCACATCATGTATCGAGTCCGGTCGCCTTCATGTGGGCTTAAAATGATTCTTAACAATTTCACATCGCTATCACCTCTTAATTAACGGATTATTACATCGAACGGATTTAAAAAAGATTAATTTAATTGGGCACTTCTATTAAACAACACTCTATTATATTTTTTTATCTTAAATAATATTTTATAATTAAACTGATTTAATTTGATAAAAATATTATACTTATATAATTTTTAAAAATCAATTTAATAAATTTAATTAAAATTAAATAGTTGTAATAGCTATTTAATGGTTCCTAAATAGTGAAATAGTTTTTGAAATAAAAAATATAATGGGTGTTATTTTATTGTTTTTAAAAAAGGGACGCTTTTTTTATGAAATAATTAGCGTTGATAATCTTAATCCTTTTGTAATTAATCAAACATGGGGGCGCTGTTTTGATATTTTTCTCTTCTCTTCTTCCTTTCTTATCCACTCCACTCGTCGTGTTCTCAGCGGCGGGCGACTCTTTCGATTCCCTTCTCCCATGGCAGTGACCTGCCCCTCCGGTGGCCTCTCGGCGTCCTCCTTCGCGACTACGGACCGCCGTCTGTGCCGCTGGTCTGCTGTCTCCGTGGCCTTCGTTTCCACCCGGCCAGCCGCGCCGGTGCCATTCGTTCGAGCGGCCTCCTCCTCCAAACCTGGCGCTGCAGCGGGAGTGAGGCCCGCAAAGGGCATCACCAAGCCCCGTCCTGTCTCTCCTGCCATGCAGGCGCTTGTCGGCGTGCCGGAAATCCCCCGCACCCAAGCCCTCAAGCTCATTTGGGTTTACATCAAGGAGCACAACCTTCAGGTTGCTACTGCCCTTCTTTTTGCCTTCCCTACGTACTTTACGAAAATCGTAGTTGTGTTTCGTGTTAGCGTCTTTGCTGAAGGTGTCCTTGATCTGACTATACACTTCTGTTCTAGCCGTACTGATACAGATTAAGCATGCATTTTTTTCTGTGATTTGTTTATATGTTTGCTGAACAAGTTATATCTGAGGTTGCACTAGACAGGCACAAAATAACTTAGTATTTTATTAGTAGTCTTAGATCCATGCATGATATGCTAATTTTCTGAGTTGAGAGCACTCCAACATCACTTGTTGGTATCATCTCTACTGAATAGCACAAAGAGACTTAGATGATAGGATTGCAAACATACAAAGAAACTTGGAGAAGCTGCGGCTGTCACCATGTGCCAAAGCCATTTTAATCATTCCTATACATGTTTTAATATTGGTAGAAAAAACAAGCAAAATCTCACCTTACACTTTCCTTGAAGACCAAAGCTTTCCTGGTAGGAAAAAAATTCCCTTTGCTATAATGCAGCCCAAGGTGATGTCATGGCATTTGCATACTTCCCTATATTAGGTGTATTATGCTTGGGAGAGCATGACAGTTATGTGCCTGTGAGCAGGGGTCAATCTCATTGAGAGACCATCAATAATATCTCTATGCACTTGCTTTTTAAACACAGTGGTCATTCTTATTCTCTGTTATGAAGTTATGTTTTTTAAGTCCATTCTCTTAACTTGTAAGTTGAATCCTGTAGGACTTTGAAAGAAAATGCTTTTGTGAAGTGGCAAATTTCTCATAGTAAAGTTTGGAGGGATGTTCTGATAGATTATATTTCCTTTGATAGGGTGAGGGAGTTATATAGCATTTTTCTGAAAGTCAGATGTGCGAGTGTAACAACATTCTTGAGATCTGAATGTGAATAGAGGTGTTGATATATAAATGAACAATGCTACGTTGATTATCAGAGGAAGGATAGTACTGCTGCTGGAACTTTCTTGTGCTATATTTTTAGAGATTTGATGTTGGACAAAGTTTTTCTGAGATGCTCTTACAAAACAATATATTTTTAGATTAAGTTTTGAGTTGGTATGTTATTGAAGCATTGGTGCTTACATGACTTGTTTTATATTTGTTTGTGTTTTCACTTATTTTGTCAATATAAAATGAAATAAGCCTGCATCTTAATATTGTCTTTCATTACTAATAATAGGTGGAGGTTAGCTTATAGGAAATTTGTATGTGTTTCTTGACAATGCATTATACTATGATTATGAAATTCTAGTTCAACCTTGAATGACAATGGCCATTCTCCTGGTAATATTCAGGACCTCATGAAATTCATGAATTTGTTGATCAATCACTATGTAACAACAGTAGGATATAAGTCTTAATAGATTAGACATCCCAGTTAGCAATATTCTGAAATGTTATGGGCTATTGTGTTCTGTGAGAGCGATGATGCCAATCATAAATTGAAACATCTACTTCTTGTTACCTGTTTGGAATTGGAGGAAACTATAATATTTTGCTATCAGGCGATGCAATTCATAGAATGAAAATGAAGGCTTGGGGAAAATATGCTGCATGTTCTGTGACATGAAAAGCTCATATTTTTTGCATTGCTTAAGAAATCTTAAGAAAAGTTCATAAAATTTTTAGCCATCTTTAAAACTTTAGCACTGAGATAGATATATGGGTTTGGATTGCCAGATTAATCATTTTGAAGTATAGAATATTGGGGATTGTTTTTGGTTAAAACACACATAATACCACAGGGATTGGCTTTAAGTAACATTTGTATAAAAATTCAAATGATTACATTTTTGGGGTTGCTATGCCAAATGAAGTCCATGCAAAATGATGAATGATTACCTTTTGTAGTTACTGAAACAGACTATTGGAAGATTGAAACGTAGGAAGTCATAGATATAATCTCTTTGGTTGCAAGGGTAAGATTTTGCATACTACACGGACACATACCACAGTTTGATAGAAATCTGGTGCAGTGGCAGCCTATTCTATAATGCTTTGAATATGCAAATGGTCACATGATGCCAATGTGCTGCCTTCAAGAATACATATTTTAGTCTCGTATGTGGTGTTCCTCTTGGAACATAAGAGCAATACATATACCTTCATTTGTATGTCTTTTATGTCTTAAAATTCATAGTTAGGCAATGGAATTCAATTAATGTTTTGCATATTGAGGTCTTTAAGTATGTCATCAGAACAAGGTTGTTTGGTAACATTTTTATAATTCAAGATGAATTTGCATTATAATGAACCTGTGTTTATTTCAATTAAATCATGTTTCCAATTAAATCAAGAATTTGCACTAAACATTTGCAACGTCTAGTAGAATTAGGATTGATCCTTGATCCTTGTTTACTATAGTTGATCTTCATAAATATCATAATATAGGTGATCCTTACTATGTTCTCTCTCGCTAATCATTTGTGGAGGTTTAAATAGATTCTGCCAAGCTTCTAACTGATATTAATTTCCTATTGAACTGCTATCTAATGTAAGATTTGTTTCGCAGGATCCAAATGACAAGAAGGTAATTATATGCGATGAGAAACTAAAAGCTATTTTCGGTGGGAAAGATCGTGTCGGGTTTCTGGAAATTGCGGGGTTGATTTCCCCTCACTTTGCAAAATGAAAAAGTACTATGACATTAGCTAGTTTTGGTATATGGATGACTATAAGCTCGTCATAACTTCTCCATGGACCAACAAGTTATTAATCCCATTTTCCTATGCTAATGACTTAAAATACCGTTTTATCTTATCGACTTAGTTGTATGGCTAATCCTGATCCTCAATTTGCTTCTGCCTTACTTTAGATTCTCATGTCTGCGGCGATTGTTGGCTGGCTAGTTTTGTAAGTATGATATCTTCGTTTGTAGCTTTCGATCATAAACCTTGCCACTGAATAACATAACACTGTAAAACCCCAAGCTGCTAACTTGCTTTGTTTACATTCTTTTGAACATCTGTTGCAGCTTTTTTAGCCAGATTATCGTAAACTAGATGCCGTTTACTTTCGTCTCTCGTTTATAATGCCTTTTTTTATATAAATTTTGCCTTAATATCTTTTTTGTTTAAATGTCATTCAGGGTTTTATTGATATTGGAACATCCTCTAATATTTTTTGTTTTGTTACCAAAATGTTAGTTCATAGTGTAGAACAATTTTGATAAGCTATTTTCTTTTGGATAGAAATCAAGATGGTGTCTTAATTTTCAATTAAAGTCACATGAATATTTTATTTTCAATTAAAGTCAAATAGATATCTCTATCTAACATGAATTACTCTAATTATTTTTACTCTTATTTTTTTTTGTAATAGTTATTTGTTAACTTTTATAAGTTGTAGAAGTTAGTAGGCAGGTGTTAGATGTTGTAGAAGTTGTATGTTAATTTTTTTATGTTTGATCATGAAATATAATGAGTATTATGAGATTTATATCATTTGTTTTATTCATTATTTTACTCATGTTATTATTCTCTAAGTAAAATTAAAATGATATAAAATTATTGGTGTAGAATTCAATAATTAGTTTTTATAATTCGTAGAAGTTAGTTGAGCATTTTAGATAATGACGTATTTTGGATGGTTCGTACTGAGGTGTCTTTTAATTTTACAAATGTTTTTTTTTTTTGCCCTTTTAAGAAACGCACAGCGAAAGCAAAATATTATTATATCACTTTAAATTAAATCGTCAATTCTTTTAATCAATTATAAAATTGTCATTCTAATATAATTAGAAGGATTACAATAGCAACTATTCTGATCAATTTACTAGATTATTTTCTTATGAATTTATGAAAATCAAGTTAGAGATTTTCTAGATTTTTTGTAAAAAAAATTTTCTATGAAAATTGATGAATAAGTTTTGATTAAGATTGAGTATTCGATAAAATCGAATCAAATTAATTAAAATTAAATTGAATTAAATTTTTTTAATTAATTGAAATAAATTTTTAAATAAAAATTAAATAAATTAAATTGATAAAATATTAATTAATTAAAATTTTAATCGAATTAATTGAAATAATTAAAAAATTTAAATATTATGAATAATTTATTAATTAGTTAAAAAATTATAAATTTATTTATTTAAAAATTTAAAAAGTATTTTTTATTTCAATTAATTTAATTTATTCGATTTAATGAAATAAAAAATTTTACAATTAAAATCGAATTAATTAATTTTTTTTAAAAATAATTAAAATTTTAAAATAATTAAATTAAATTTTAAAATTTGATCGATTTAAATAATTTATTAAGTTTAATTAAATTTTTACTCTTCTGACTTTTTCTTTTAAAAAATGGCGCGCGGTTTTCTGTCTATGCAAAACCCCGCGGTTTTCTCGCGGCGCTCGCCCCCTCCCCATCTTCCCCGTTCCCTTCTCTGGATTCCTCTTCGCGTCCCTACCTCCTCCGTCAAGGTTTAGCAAGAGCGAGCAAGTCGGTCAGAATCATCCATGGCGGACAAGGAGAACTACGCCCTTCACCTCACCCCCTTCGCCGCCTCCCAGAGAGCCGTCGCCTTTACCTCCGACGCCCACCCTCACCCGGCCAAAAAGATGCGCGTCGAGCTGGTCGATCTTCCCTTCCTCTCCAACGCCGACCCTCTCCTCATACCCAATCCCCCCACCCCGCCGCTTCACAGGCCCAATTTGCAGCGTCGGAGTAGGGAGGAGCAGAACTCCGTTCTTGCTCCGGCGGTGACTTCAGACTCGTCGGAACCGGGTTCCGGAAACAATGCGCCTTACGATTCGGACATCCATCGCTACCTCAGATCTAAGGAGGTTAAGCTCTTACCAACATTTTTTTTTGCACAGAAAAAACAGCTTTTTTTGCAAAGGTAAATCGATACTTGTCGCTGCCTTCGTTGAATTCCCAGGTTGTTGCCAAGAACAGGCCAGTGGCAAACTACATGGCGACAGTTCAGAAGGACATCAACGCCAATATGAGGGCGGTTCTGGTGGATTGGCTTGTTGAGGTAGCAGAGGAATACAAGCTGCTATCTGATACCGTTTACCTCTCCGTCTCGTACATTGATCGATTCCTCTCTTTCAACGCCGTCACAAGGCAGAATCTGCAACTCCTTGGCGTGACCTCCATGTTCATTGCCTCGTAAGTTCCAACAGCCTCTCTTTACTGGTTGCCATTCGGCTGGTATTCATTTTTGATTTACTTATAAAAGGAGAAAAAAATGCAGCAAGTATGAAGAGGTCGATCAGCCCACTGTCAATGAATTTTGCGACATCACGGATAATACTTACACCAAGGAACAAGTTCTGAAAATGGAGAGAGACATGCTAAATTGTTTCAAATTTGAGTTGGGAAATCCTACCATCAGCACTTTCCTGTGGTACTGATTTTGTCTGTTTGGACTTTTACCTTGTAGTCATTGTGTATGCATCTAATTAGATCCCTTAATTCCTTGTTCTAGGATCTTTTCTCAGGCTGGTCAGGAAGATGAAAAAGTGAGCATCTTATGAAAAAATGTTACAATACTATGTTATAAAATTTGCTGATGGTTCTTCAAACTCATGCAGTATCCACCTCTCAAGCTACAGTTCTTGAGTTGTTACATTGCTGAATTGAGCTTGCTGGATTATGGATGCCTCAGATTTTTGCCATCTCTAGTTGCTTCTTCAGTTGTCTTTGTTTCTAGATACACCATTGATGCAAAAAGGCATCCTTGGGTAAGACACATACTTGAGATAGATATAGATCTATGTTATAGCTAAATTTTGCTGAGAACCAAACCATTCATTTGCTTTGCAGAGCAAAAAATTGATTGAGTGCACTGGCTATAATGGAGTGGACCTGAAGGATTGCATCCATGCTCTACTCGATCTGCAACTGAAAAACAAAGCTCCTGACTTGACTGCTATCAGAGATAAATACAATCAGCACAGGGTAAGTTTATCTAATTAGGTAAAAGTGTATCTATGCAGCTGTTGTGGTTACCATAAGCCTTCTGTTTTAACTAGTGTTCTTTTTACAGTTCAAGTGTGTGTCTTCATTGGTTCCTTCTGCTGATGTACCTGCAATCTACTTTGAGGAGCCTAACGAATAGTGTCTCTGAGAAATGCTTTACTGTTTCCAGTTCTCAGGAACATTGCCACTTCCCTGTGATCGAGTGAAGCAGAGAGCTTGAAATGATTGCTCGGAGTGATATTGTTGCTGTTGATGTCTTAATCTGATCGTTTACCAGATGAACCATCAGCCTTTAATGTTGAAGAAGAGATTTTGTTTTTCTTGATTGCAGTTTTGTTTGTAACTGAGGGAATCCCTTTTCAAGAATCAAGGGTATTATAGATGGGTAACCTCACATCAAGCTCGATCCTGTATGAATATAAGAAATTAATTAATAGCATGATTTATGTGGAAAAATTATAGTGGAAAACAATGCTGTGAATATTTTTCAGAAATAAATTCTTTGTTTCTTCCCTACATCAAGAACAGAAATCACCATCTTATTTCTCGTGTCCTCAAGTGTTGCAAAGGTGAGCCTCCTTTGGAGCATAGCCAACTTGAGCAATGTGATGGCTCAACTTATCGAGCATCTTAAAGATTCTAGTTGTTTGTGGATGTTTTCTATCCCCTGCAGTGAACTCGTGCACTGTATCCCCGAGCTCGATCCAGCTTGAGCCTGCTGGCTTTGGCCTTCCTGTACCTTTCATTTTGGTCCTTGCCTTTGCCACTCCTTCCCATTGCCTCGCAGCTGCATAAATGTTTGACAATATCGCATAATTCCCGGCATCAGAAGGTTCAAATTTTACCAACTCATTAACTGCCTCCTCTGCAAGACCAACATTGTTATGTAGTCTGCAAGCATTCAAAAGGCAGCCCCATATGACTGCGTTGGGCTCATAAGGCATTGTCTTTGCGAGGTGGAATGCCTCATGAAGAAGCCCAATGCGCCCTAAAACATCGATCATACAACCATAGTGCTCAATCTGGGGTACAATCCCATAGTCTGTTTCCATGCTGTAAAAGAAAGAGCGAGCATCTTGGACCAGCCCCATGTGTGTGCAAGCACAAAGAACGCCGATGAATGTCACAGCATTAGGCCTGATGCCTTCCATCTTCATCCGGGCAAACAGAGACAGAGCTCTCTTTCCATGCCCATGCATGGCTAGCCCTTGGATCATACAATTTCAGGACACTAAATCTCTGTCAACCAATTCTTTGAACACACTCCAGGCTTTGTTGATACAGCCACATTTGGAGTACATATCGATCAGCGCATTTGATACATGAGTAGACACTATCAGTTTACTTCTTCTCACATAGGAATGAATTTTTTTGCCAAGGGAACGCAAGCCAGATTCAGCACAAGCAGCCAATATGCTTACAGTGGCGGCAACATGTAATTCGAGGTTTGATTCCTCCATCTGATACAACAAGCGAGAGGCCTCCTTTGCTTGCCCTTTCTCCGCATATCCAGTTATGATGATGGTCCAACTGACCAAGTTTTTGACAGGCATTTTATCGAACAGAGCCATCGCCGTTCCCAGGTCCCCTGCCTTGCAATGTCCTGACACTATCGTCGACCATGACACCACATTCCTCTCAGGCATTCTACTGAACAAGTCAAAAACACTCTCCATCTCACCGGCTTTAGCAAGTCCATCCAACAAAGTGTTCCAGCTGATGATATCCCTCTCTGGCATATCTTCGAACAGCTGGCGGGCCTCCGTGAGCTCTCCGGCTCTAACTGCTCCGGTGAGCATTGCACGATACAACATCCTTTTCGGGCATTCCATCGAATACCTTCTTAGCTTCCGCGAAGCCTGCAGTGCTAGTCTTGGAGTATGAATCAATGAGAGCGTTGGGAACGAAGATGTCTGATAAAAACCCAAACTTTAGGACATGAGAGTGGATCATTTGAACGCGGGCGAAGGAGGTGCCGGAGCAGCCTCGAAGTAAGCACGAGTAGGTGAATTTGTCAGGAAAAATGCCATCTTTCTGCATCTGAGTGAATGTGGAGAAGGCCAAGGAAGGCTGGGAGTTGTCGGCGAATGCGCGGATGAGGACGTTGTAGAGGTGGGCATTGGGGAAGGGGACCTGGCGAAAGACGGCGACGGCGAGGAGGACCTGGCGGCAGAGCGAGTAGGCGGAGATGAGCTTAGGGGCGACGAAGAGGTCTCGGTGGAGGTCAGGTCAGCCTTGAGGATCTGAGCCTGGATTTGGCGCAGGTGGTCGTAGTCGGAGCAGCGGTGGAGGTCGACGAGCTTCTGCTCGAGGCGGCGGCGGTGCGAAGTCCACTGAGGCGGGCGGAGGGCGAGTACGGACATGGAGGGGGCGAAGCTTCGCCGCGAGCGGCGCTCGGGTTCGTCGACGTGACTCTACCTTTTCTTCGCCGGACGAAGCGATCGGCTCCACGGAGGGACACGAGCGAGAAATGAAGGGATAAAAAACGGATCGGTATCCACAAATACCCGTTTATTAGAAATCCGTTGCAATAACGAAGCGGATCCGTTGCAATCCGATTTGCTTTATAACAAAATCGTAACCGCTCGCTGGGTTACAAAACATAGAGCGGACGCCCGGGAGCAAGCCGACGGAGCCGCCGCCCTGAGCCGCCTTTTCTTTTCACCCTCGCGTCGCTCTCCTCCTCCTCCTCCCCTCCATCCCTTATCTCCCTTGGCTGATTCCGTCCCGTAGCTTGATTTCCTCGCTTTCCCTCTTTCGCTAGCGAACTACCTCCTCTTCTGTGATGGAGGGAAACGGCAGCAAAAAGGAGGGAGTTTGGAGAGCTGAGGATGAAATTGCTGGTAATAGCAGAGCCATTCAAGCCCTTCGAGAGCTTATAGTGTATCCTTTTATCTATGCCAAGGAAGCGCGCGAACTTGGGCTCAAGGTAGCTTCTTTCCCTCATCTTTTGTTGTGCCTTGTAAGAAGAAATTTTGTATTATATATAGATTCTACCATTGCCCCTTATGCTAGAGACAAATTTTATATATGCCTAGCTTGTTACATAGACTAGAAAAGCAATCTGTGCAGAAGTATAATGTTTGAAAATTTTCATCGATGTGAACCGAAGGTTAGTAGACGGCAATGAAAACACTTTACACGACTCAATATCGGTTATTTTTCTGGCTAAGTGATGACGGGGCAACAACGAGAGACACTAGATGATCTGTTATTGATCTATTTTTTCGCTTGAGAGGAAAGTAGGTGATGAAACCTCTAGCGTTAGAGCAATTGAAGCATGAGAAGAGATTGAGAAGGATATACAATTTTTGTCATCGTTGTTGTCATGCATGAAGTGCAACAAAACATAAAGAAAGCAATATGGCCTGTAGTGTCAGCGTGTGTGATCAGGATGCATATGAAAAAATATGTCTTTGAGACACACATCAAGAATGAGTGGAGAAAAAAGAAGATCAAGTGAACGATAGGGGGAGACCGATTTAGTGACCTTCCTCCACCCCTCACCTTTATTTTTCTTTCTTTGTAATAAACCAAGCGTAGGAATTGCGTGAAGTAGAGCAGAACATTGGTGTGACTAATGCATGCTTCACGAATGCCACTGCCCATGTGTTACTTCCTTTACACTATTGCACTACATGCGTAGTATCAATGATGACAAAGATTATGTCTCTCTCAACTCAATCACTTTAATCAATCACCTATTTTTTACTCAAGTGGATAAATTGACCGATATTGTTGTCTAAAGTGCCTCTCGCTACTGCCCTTTTATCACTTATTGAGGCGAAGAACGACTAACATCAAGTCGTTTGAAATGCTTTCAATGCCACTCACCTAGTGTCAATGTTGATGGAACTTTCAACGATCATGGTTTCTTTAGGATATTTATTCTAATTTTGTAACAGGATAGACATTATCTATGCTTTAGCTTGAGGATGAGCATTATATAAAATAAAATATAGCCTAGTCTAAGTCATACCTAATCTTATGAATATATCTAGATGAAATTAATTATTTAAATAAAACTATTCATATTTAGGGGTTTAAATCATGTAACCAGTCTTTATCAAATACATTGCAATTTGACCTTTGGGAGATCACTAGTTTTATTATCAGTGAACTCTATCTTCTTCCTTTCTTAGCTTATTCTGCAACATCTTGCAGTGGCCGAGAGGGTTGCTTCTTTATGGTCCACCAGGCACCGGAAAGGTAACCAATCACCTCTTCTACTCAAAGTAGTCCTTTTACCTGTATAATTACTTCTTGTGGCATTTTTAACATTGTTTCTCTCTCGGTTAAACAAAAAACAAATGATAGATTTTGGGAGTTATGGATTTTCTCTATCATGTTGGCCTAATAGAATGCAATTACTATGGTGAAAAAAGTTTGTGGTGGTGTTAGTGTAGGCTGATTTATCATGAAACTACTGATGACATGGTAAAAAAATTACTTTTCTATGTTTATTTCAAACTGGGCATAGTGCAATATGCTGGAGTTGATTTAGTGTTTGTAGGCCAGTAGTACAATTGGACACTTGTCTATGATCTTCCTATGTCAAAGCTATTGGGATGTAGTTTCACTTTACCTATTTGATATTTTCCATGTCTCAGACTAGTCTGGTGAAAGCTATTGTTCACGAATGTGATGGACATTTGACTATGATCAGGTAAAGTAGAAGAGTCTATAAAGAAACAAGGCTGAGCATTTACTTTCTCGCCTTATATATATGTTGTTCTTTTCGTTCTCATGTGTGTATTCTCTGCAGTCCATATTCTGTTCATAAATCATATGCTGGAGAAAGTGAAAAGTTCTTAAGAGAAGCATTTACTAAGGCTTATTCATATGCTTCATCAGGGAAGCCATCTGTCATTTTCATTGATGAAATTGATGCCATATGTCCCCATCGCAGTTCGAGGTATCTCGTGTCTAAAGTATTATATTTTTTCTGGCTGTGGATTGACCTTAGTTTGGGCAGGAGAGAACAAGAAACTCGAATAGTAGGTCAGCTTCTTACTTTGATGGATGGAAATAAGTCTCGATCCAAATCTCTCCCCCACATAGTTGTTGTAGCATCCACTAACAGGTTAGTGTTAGGCAGGGAGTATTAACTACAACTATTTTGTGTACTTTTGCATCTGTGCAAATTGTCTTGTTTTATGAAACTAAGAGAGTTGCTTGCTTAATCATGTCTCAATAGAGTGGATGGAATCGATCCAGCATTGCGCAGGCCTGGGCGCTTTGACTCAGAGATTGAAGTTACACTTCCGACAATGGAAGAACGTCTTCAGATTCTTGAGGTATGGTTTGATTGTATATTTCCTGACAAAACTCTTGTTTGATATCTTGCTAGACTTAACTAAAAATTCATGCAATTACTCTCTCTAGGTAGGTAGGTTGTTTGAAGGTTTTCTTGCCAGTGTCCCGACATTGTTTTGTAAATTGACAGATGTGTTAGCCTTATCTTTACAAGTTATTTTGATATAATTTTATTCAGCTCTACTCCAAGAATTTTCAACTGGATGACAATGTTGATCTGCAAGCAATTGCTGCCTCCTGTAATGGCTATGTTGGCGCTGATTTAGAGGCCCTTGTCCGAGAGGCTTCTAGGTTTGCGCATCGCAGATTGTCAGGAACAATTCCTGGTGGAGATGGAGCCACGATTATCATAAAGATGGAAGATTGGGAGTCTGCTAGATCTGAGGTTTGTCCAAGTGTAACAAAAGGTGTCACTAAGGAGGTCACAAAAGTGTCATGGGATGATATTGGAGGATTAAAAGATTTGAAGGTTAAATCCATTGTTTTTCAATCTATCAAATATTTACCTAGCATCATTATCTAACTAGGTCGGCGAATGGTCTTGTTTGAAACAGAAAAAACATAAACAGGCAGTGGAGTGGCCTATTAAGCATGCTGATGCATTTGCAAGATTAGGAATCTCACCAGTTCGAGGAGTTCTGTTACATGGGCCACCAGGGTGCTCAAAGACCACCCTTGCCAAGGCTGCAGCCACTGCTTCCCAAGCTTCATTCTTTTCCTTGAGGTTACCTTTACATCTCAATGAATCCATTTTTTGACTGATACACTTCAATTTCGGTGCCGTAAATCTGTTATTGCAAAGCAATCAAAACAGTAATCAACACTGCATCTATAGAATGTTTTACTTGCCGAATTCTTTTCCCCCTGGAGTCTTCCTATATTCGTCGGGATCAAAGCCTCTTTTCTCAATTGGATTACTGTCCATATAGTTAAACCTAGATTTTTTTTTTTTTTGATACTTCTTTGGAAGACCAGTGCTTGTAGTTGCATTGCAATGAAGTCTATGGGAACATAGTTCATATGCCCACTCTATTTTATTTAGCTATCTTATTTAGATGGAATTAACGAATAGAAATAGGCTCGCATATTTCTGTATATGGAATGGACAGGTCTCTTTTGATTGATCTTTTACATCTATATCTTTGGATAAATTTTAGTTATTGTGCAGCGGTGCGGAGCTGTATTCCAAGTATGTTGGAGAAGGGGAAGCATTGTTGCGGAGAATATTTCAGAAGGCACGTCTTGCTGCACCTAGCATCATTTTCTTCGATGAGGTCGATTCCATTGCTCCAAAACGGTAAACATACATTTCGATAATCGCAGCAACCATTTAGGATACAATGACTTGATGATCTCACATTCCTTTGAAAAGAATTCTGAAATTTCCCCTCAAGACTAGGTAATGCAGGTGAATAGTTTTCAGTTAAAGGTGCTTTTCCACCCCATCTCCACGTCCTTTCTCTCATATATGCACATAATCTAGGTTTAGTCGTAATCTGAAGTCTTACAAGGATTCTTGAAATATATCCACATGGTTGCTCTGCCTTTAGAACACTAGTTTCTGTTCGAAAGAAAAACAATGACAACCAAAAGACACACTAGACAGCACAAGTAATGGCTGTTGCCAGTTTTTTTTTCGCGATTGAATACACTTTACCTTTTTTTCTGGTAATGACACTCTTTAGCCCACCATTTATGTTCAAGTTTGGTTGATGTTTCGGTAGCGGCCATGGTGAAAACTCAGGTAGTAATGTCAATGTTGGAGAAAGACTACTGACTACCTTATTGACAGAAATGGATGGTTTAGAGGAAGCTACGGTAAGTCCCTAACAGCCATACTATCTTCGGTTAATGGTGCTCAAGCTGTAGCTAATTTGTTCGGTTCATGTCCTCCCACTTACAGGGAATTGTTGTCTTAGCTGCTACAAATCGACCCGATGCGATAGATGCTGCTCTTTTGCGTCCTGGTCGTTTTGATTCGGTATCCCCACATAACCTGCACATCTTGTTTCCTCAACTACAGATTTTGCATCGTTTTTCCTTGTTCTTCATCATGGTTTTAGAGCCGGTGGCATCTCTTAGTTCCGATGTAACGATTTTGTTTGTGCTCTAGGTGCTGTATGTACCGCCACCTGATGCCGAAGGCCGGCATGAAATATTACGTATCCACACAAAACAGATGCAGCTAGGGGAAGATGTCGATCTCCAAAAGATTGCAGAATGCACTGCTCTTTTCACTGGTGCAGATCTTGAAGGACTATGTAGAGAGGCAGGCATCGCAGCACTCAGAGAAGATAAATCTACCGAATCTGTCTGGAACCGGCATTTCCAAATCGCAAGAGATTCTCTCAGGCCTTCGCTGACTCAATCGAAGGTCGATGAGTATGCCAGGGCAAAGTTCCATCGATAAACTTTTATTTGTTTATCCGACACCATATAGTTGAGTCGCCCGCCCAACTCTCAATTCAGTTGACTTGGTTCAATCAGCATGCTCGGTGAATATCTATTTCACTGCTCCAAACACTAATTGTATGTGTCATTTTGCATCTCAAATTTGATCCCAATCTTGAACAAGTCATTGTGTAAAAGAGAGTTAGAACAACACAAAACAATGAGGCTCATAATGGTTAATCGACATATAGTAGGAGACTATGGATCACCACTTACTTCGAGAGCTTATAAAAGGGCAAAGGACTCCAAGTCATTCAGAAACAAAACAATACCTTATGCGCTAAATAAATAGAAAATTTTGTTGCCAAGTGAAAAAGCAATAGTCATTCTAAATGCTAACAACATTCCAGCTTTATCAAGAACATCCACTCGGTTGCATTGCTGACCTTGCTTTAGTTACGCTTGGCCACGTTTACTGATAATTTTAGCAGGAGTAACTGAGATCAGCGGCCTCGGCTACGGCTTGCTCCAAGGTCCTTACTATTGCACTAAAATGGAGGAAAGAACAAGAATAGATAAACCAGATGCAATTAGAATGATGAACAATTTGCAAGTCAAAATCCAAGAGAATTACTGATGAATTATGATCTTGTTTCTTCTTCTCCATGACTTTCCTCCAAAAGTTTTGATCCATTTGCATGGCCTTGTCATCCAAGCTGTAGAAGGAAAAAACAGAACAAGGTTCAGTTGGAAGCATGGAATATTAGGATAATTACTAAATCTAAATCTATCGCGTAATTCCAAAACTTGTAACTTATAGAAATCAATCAAGTATTTTCAGAAACAACAAATTTATCATGTACTATATAAAAAGTAACAAATCTATCGTGCAGAGAAAGCTCTGTTAAGAATGAGCTAAGTTATGATATAACTAATTGGGATATGAGATCGCTGATGACAAGTTTTGTTTTTATGTAGAAACTGAAGTTATTTCGTAAACACATGATAGATTCATTAAAAATTATAGAGCGCATGATAGATTAATTATTTGTGAAAATATATAATAGATTTGCAACATGTTGTATAGTAGATAATAGATTTAACAATGAATCCCATGTTATAACAAGGATATAGCTATTGCATCAGGGTGTCATTTGTCACAAAGTGAAATTTTTTGTCCCTCCCAATTGAGGAGATAAAAGTCTAAATCACTTTGAACACACAAAATGCTACTACTATATGGAACAGAAGATATGTTCTTCGTTACAAGGGATGAAAAACTAAGAAAAAATAAAAATAAAACACAAATTTTATCAACGACCAATGAATTCTCACCAATTTACTACAAATTCCTACTTCATCTGGGACTAACCAGATGCAAATTATGATCTAGACAACATAAATACATATATAATCCTGTATCATAGATTTGAATCCTGGAGCTAACTTCCATTCCAACTGTTGAAGAAGGTAGGTTAACAAACAGCTCTTAGATAAACGATATGGATATTCATTTATTGTAGCACATGGATATCAAAATAACAAATTCTTAGGCAAAGTCACTGAGTTATCATGTTTCTTATTGTTATCTTTGTATAAAATGAAATGCTCTACTTCATTAAAATCCATATTTCCCATAATCTTGTCACCCAACAGAACCTAGTGCATATCCAACAAGAAATTATTTGCAAATTGGTTCTTCTACCTTGACAGGGCAACACGAACATTACTGCCAAGAAAAGATACAAAAACTAACAATAATGTGACCGAAGAAGGTATGATGATGTTACAAAAGGCAAAAAAGGATTCCGTTTTAGGTTTCCTAATTACCATACGCCGGAGGTACCAGTTAACGCCACAATAAACATGGACAAGCGGAATCAGACCAGCGAACGGCAACAACAAATCAAATCAATGTGAAATGAAAATAAATATACGGAAATAGAGAAAGGAAAGGAGAGGACGACTGACTTCATGTGTTTGCGGAGGCCGGAAGAGGCGGAGGTGCAACAAGAGACGGCGGCGATGGTGAAGGAACCCATCCAGGCGTGCAAGTAGCTGTCGGGATTGGTGTGGGGAACGCCGGGATCCCCTCGATAAACCCTTCGGAGCCAATCGTCCATGGAAATCTTTCGATCGCTCCTTCTTCCTCGATCGGCTTCCCCTTCCTTCGCCAAGAAACCAAATCCGCTTCCAGCGTCGCGACCGTACGCTATTGCGTGATACGACGCCGTGCGATATATTCTGGTCGCACGCCACGTCGTGCCTTTGAGTCGCGACTTAAGTAGCGAAATCAACCCGACCCGTTTATTATTATATAGATTATTATTTATAAATTCCCAAATTTATCATAAACTTTATTTATTTTAATGAATCTTCTAAAATTAATAATCTTTCACATATTTAACAAAATTTATCCAATAACTTATTTTATTTCTAAATTTTCACATATAATACGACATTAATAGCCTATGAATAAACACGCAAAATACTGATTATTATTATTATTATCTAAAAATATGTTAGTATTGATAAAGAATTTAGGAATAAATATTGAAAATTGAATATTAGAAATGCCATTTTCTCTTAGAAATTGAAAATTACACAAACTTTAGCGTGCTAATGCCATTAAATAATGATTCTCTAATTCATTCTTCATCCCCGAGCTGGGTGCTATGGTAAAAAAAGTAAAGTCCTTATTTGTTTTATTCATCTTAATTATCAACTTTCATCCTCATCGAGATATATATCCATCGTTAAAATTAACATTATATTAGAAAAAATATAATTCAATAAAAATAGAATTAATATCTATAAATTATGAGAATAGAAATTAAAAAAAGAAAAATCATTTTTATTTTTTTATTATCAGTTGAAATGGAAAAAAATAGTTAATGGATATATATTATTTAATTAAGTATTTCAATCATGTATGAATAATTTTATTAGATTCATCTTCATAATCATATTCAAAAATTTTCATCCAATTTAAAAGAAATTATCATCCCTAATAAGAGATAGCATCCTATGCAAAATATCTCATACACCCACAATGCTTGAATTACTCATGATGCTAAATCATGACTCAATCACACTTTTCAAATTTATCTTGATAGTTGATAAAAAACTTTCATGCCCACAATGCTTTAACTACTCATGATGTTGAATCATCACTCAATCATACTTTTCAAATTTATTTTGATAGTCGATAAAAAATTTTCATGAAATCAAATCGATCACATCTAAAATTAATCGATTTGACAAATTAAATACCTAATTTTTTTTTAAAAAAAATCTAATTCATTCTGCATAATTATTCCTTATTTTTAAGAAAAGATATTCTTTTTCTTATTGCATTATTCAAAGAATATTTCTCAGTTCATTAACGTTGAAGTTTCCATAATAGGGATAAAATTTCTCCAAATAAATCTAGGGTAAATTTCAACACTATATTTACAGATCTATTAAGATTCAATGTCCAACCACTTTACTCACTGCACAGCTTGTAGATATCTTCGAAGGCAATGTTGCGAACACTACAAATGAGTTTTCAGTTTAAATCGAATCGAATCGAATTGAATTAATCGAAATCAAATCAAACTAAAATTTTTTAACTAATTAAACTGATCAAATTTTTAAATAAAAATCGAGCAAACCAAATCAATAAAATATTATAGTTAATTTGATTTTCAATTGAATTAACTAAAATAATTAATTTTTTAAAATATTATAAAAGATTTACTAAATTAGGGATTATACATATTTATAAATTTATAAATTATTTTTTTATTTTAATTAATTTGATTTATTCGATCTATTTGATTTAATTAAATAAAAAATTTTAAAATAAAAATCTAACAGAGTTAATCGAATTAATTAATTTTTTTTAAATTAAATTTTTAAATTTGATCGATTCAATTAATTTATTCAATTTAATTGAACTTGTGCTCGTCCCTACTTCAATGTAATCCAAAGTAAATTTGTACGTTCATACTAAC
>NC_133864.1:4250323-4266592 GCF_044706935.1 Curcuma longa | reverse complement strand
CACTAATTGTATGTGTCATTTTGCATCTCAAATTTGATCTCAATCTTGAACAAGTCATTGTGTAAAAGAGAGTTAGAACAACACAAAACAATGAGGCTCATAATGGTTAATGGACATATAGTAGGAGACTATGGATCACCACTTACTTCGAGAGCTTATAAAAGGGCAAAGGACTCCAAGTCATTCAGAAACAAAACAATACCTTATGCGCTAAATAAATAGAAAATTTTGTTGCCAAGTGAAAAAGCAATAGTCATTCTAAATGCTAACAACATTCCAGCTTTATCAAGAACATCCACTCGGTTGCATTGCTGACCTTGCTTTAGTTACGCTTGGCCACGTTTACTGATAATTTTAGCAGGAGTAACTGAGATCAGCGGCCTCGGCTACGGCTTGCTCCAAGGTCCTTACTATTGCACTAAAATGGAGGAAAGAACAAGAATAGATAAACCAGATGCAATTAGAATGATGAACAATTTGCAAGTCAAAATCCAAGAGAATTACTGATGAATTATGATCTTGTTTCTTCTTCTCCATGACTTTCCTCCAAAAGTTTTGATCCATTAGCATGGCCTTGTCATCCAAGCTGCAGAAGGAAAAAACAGAACAAGGTTCAGTTGGAAGCATGGAATATTAGGATAATTACTAAATCTAAATCTATCGCGTAATTCCAAAACTTGTAACTTATAGAAATCAATCAAGTATTTTCAGAAACAACAAATTTATCATGTACTATATAAAAAGTAACAAATCTATCGTGCAGAAAGAAAAACTATGTTAAGAATGAGCTAAGTTATGATATAACTAATTGGGATATGAGATCGCTGATGACAAGTTTTGTTTTTATGTAGAAACTGAAGTTATTTCGTAAACACAAGATAGATTCATTAAAAATTATAGAGCGCATAATAGATTGCATCAGGGTGTCATTTGTCACAAAGTGAAATTTTTTGTCCCTCCCAATTGAGGAGATAAAAGTCTAAATCACTTTGAACACACAAAATGCTACTATATGGAACAGAAGATATGTTCTTCGTTACAAGGGATGAAAAACTAAGAAAAAATAAAAATAAAACACATTTTATCAACGACCAATGAATTCTCACCAATTTACTACAAATTCCTACTTCATCTGGGACTAACCAGACGCAAATTATGATCTAGACAACATAAATACATATATAATCCTGTATCATAGATTTGAATCCTGGAGCTAACTTCCATTCCAACTGTTGAAGAAGGTAGGTTAACAAACAGCTCTTAGATAAATGATATGGATATTCATTTAATGTAGCACATGGATATCAAAATAACAAATTCTTAGGCAAAGTCACTGAGTTATCATGTTTCTTATTGTTATCTTTGTATAAAATGAAATGCTCTACTTCATTAAAATCCATATTTCCCATAATCTTGTCACCCAACAGAACCTAGTGCATATCCAACAAGAAATTATTTGCAAATTGGTTCTTCTACCTTGACAGGGCAACACGAACATTACTGCCAAGAAAAGATACAAAAACTAACAATAATGTGACCGAAGAAGGTTTCCGGATTCCGTTTTAGGTTTCCTAATTACCATACGCCGGAGGTACCAGTTAACGCCACAATAAACATGGACAAGCGGAATCAGACCAGCGAACGGCAACAACAAATCAAATCAATGTGAAATGAAAATAAATATACGGAAATAGAGAAAGGAAAGGAGAGGACGACTGACTTCATGTGTTTGCGGAGGCCGGAAGAGGCGGAGGTGCAACAAGAGACGGCGGCGATGGTGAAGGAACCCATCCAGGCGTGCGAGTCGCTGTCGGGATTGGTGTGGGGAACGCCGGGATCCCCTCGATAAACCCTTCGGAGCCAATCGTCCATGGAAATCTTCTTTCGATCGCTCCTTCTTCCTCGATCGGCTTCCCTTCCTTCGCCAAGAAACCAAATCCGCTTCCAGCGTCGCGACCGTACGCTATTGCGTGATACGACGCCGTGCGATATTACTCTGGTCGCACGCCACGTCGTCGCGACTTAAGTAGCGAAATCAACCCGACCCGTTTATTATTATATAGATAGATTATTTATAAATTCCCAAATTTATCATAAACTTTATTTATTTTAATGAATCTTCTAAAATTAATAATCTTTCACATATTTAACAAAATGTATCCAATAACTTATTTTATTTCTAATTAAATTTTCACATATAATACGACATTAATAGCCTATGAATAAACACGCGCGTAAAATACTGATTATTATTATTATTATCTAAAAATATGTTAGTATTGATAAAGAATTTAAATATTGAAAATTGAATAAATGCCATTTTCTCTTAGAAATTGAAAATTACACAAACTTTAGCGTGCTAATGCCATTAAATAATGATTCTCTAATTCATTCTTCATCCCCTAGCTCGGTGATATGGTAAAAAAAGTAAAGTCCTTATTTGTTTTATTCATCTTAATTATCAACTTTCAGATATCCATCGTTAAAATTAACATTATATTAGAAAAAAAATATAATTCAATAAAAATATAATTAATATCTATAAATTATGAGAATAGAAATTAAAAAAAGAAAAATCATTTTTATTTTTTTATTATCAATTGAAATGGAAAAAAAAATAGTTAATGGATATATATTATTTAATTAAGTATTTCAATCATGTATGAATAATTTTATTAGATTCATCTTCATAATCATATTCAAAAATTTTCATCCAATTTAAAAGAAATTATCATCCCTAATAAGAGATAGCATCCTATGCAAAATATCTCATACACCCACAATGCTTGAATTACTCATGATGCTAAATCATGACTCAATCACACTTTTCAAATTTATCTTGATAGTTGATAAAAAACTTTCATGCCCACAATGCTTGAACTACTCATGATGTTGAATCATGACTCAATCATACTTTTCAAATTTATTTTGATAGTCGATAAAAAATTTTCATGAAATCAAATCGATCACATCTAAAATTAATCGATTTGACAAATTAAATACCTAATTTTTTTTTAAAAAAAATCTAATTCATTCTTCATAATTATTCCTTATTTTTAAGAAAAGATATTCTTTTTCTTATTGCATTATTCAAAGAATATTTCTCAGTTCATTAACGTTGAAGTTTCCATAATAGGGATAAAGTTTCTCCAAATATATCTAGGGTAAATTTCAACACTATATTTACAGATCTATTAAGATTCAATGTCCAACCACAATGTTGCGAACACTCAATGCGCAAATCGCTTATCGAAATCAAACTAAATTTTTTTGAACTAATCAAACTGATCAAATTTTAAATAAAAATTGAGCAAACCAATATTAGTTAATTTGATTTTCAATTGAATTAACTAAAATAATTAATTTTTTAAAATATTATAAAAGATTTACTAATTAATTAGGGATTATACATATTTATAAATTTATAAATTATTTTTTTATTTTAAATAATTTGATTTATTCGATCTATTTGATTTAATTAAATAACAAATTTTAAAATAAAAATCTAACAGAGTTAATCGAATTAATTAATTTTTTAAAAAATTAAAATTTTAAAATAATTAAATTAAATTTTTAAATTTGATCGATTCAATTAATTTATTCAATTTAATTGAACTTGTGCTCATCCCTACTTCAATGCCATCCAAAGTAAATCTGTACGTTCATACTAACAAGATTACTAAACCACTTGAGTCATTTTTTTGGTCGGACGGATCGGGTGGCGGCGATTCAGTTCAAGTAAAATAACAATGTAAAAACTCGACTCAGCCTAATTTTATTCTGCTTTAATTTTTTTGATATAGTTTGTTGATAATATAATTAAATTATGTAAAATTGCGTTCTTTCCTAAAAATTAGTCCAAATTAATTAACATTTTTTGACTAATTATTTATATTAATAAAAAAATACTTACACATTCTTAAAAAAAAGTTATAATTCTCTCTCATATTATGTAAAGAACTTTAGAATATAATTTTAATGAATGTTTATGCTATCTACGAAATAGAAAAAACAATCTTATCGTACATTCTTCCTTCTACTCACAATTTTTTTTAGCCAAATGCGTAAGTTTCACATTACCTTTTCAAATAAATCTAGGCTAGATTTCCACACTAGATCCATAGAAAATCTAATCTTTGCTAGATCTTTGACAAATTAATGTCCAACAACTTTACTCGATGCGCGACTTGTAAATATCTTCCAAGGCGATGCGAAGACTGCACGTTGACTCCCTTCTTCCCCTCGACAAACCCCACGAGGTTCGCAGATGTCCACCGTGTCTTTGGAGCTAGCAACGTAGCAAGAATGTTGCAAGTATACTTTTAT
The DNA here is from genome assembly GCF_044706935.1 of Curcuma longa. Taxonomy (NCBI): domain Eukaryota; kingdom Viridiplantae; phylum Streptophyta; class Magnoliopsida; order Zingiberales; family Zingiberaceae; genus Curcuma; species Curcuma longa. The sequence goes on along the minus strand of NC_133864.1, from coordinate 4,262,266 downwards.
TCATATAATCCCCTACATTCACAATGCTTTTCTTTGCTTTGCTTAATTTCTACGAAACTTAATTATTTCTGAACATATTCAATAGCAAATTTTGGCCGAGCAACGAAGGCAAGCAACTGATGTCATCACTTTGGAGGCATATCGGAGAGTGCAAGACCCAGTGTACAAGAACGTCGGAGTCAAATCGATCGATGTTTCAGCGAGATATCAACGTGGCCCAACGTGAGCTAGCACAGATGCAGGCGCATGCCGCACTCTATGCAGCTCGAGCACACTCGTAGACCACTCCACTCGATGCACTGCTTGCAGATATCTTTGAAGGTGACGCTGCGAAGACTAAGGGTGAATATTCGATTCAAATCGAATCGCACCGAATTAATCGAAATGGAATCGAACTAAATTTTTTCGAATTAATTGAATAGATCAAATTTTTAAATAAAACTGAACAAACTGAATCGATAACATATTAATTAATTTAGTTTTCAACCGAATTGATTGAAATAATCAAATTTTTTTAATATTATAAAAGATTTATCAATTAATTAGAAATTATAAATTCATTTACTTAAAAATTTATAAATTATTTTGTTATTTTAATTAATTAAATTTATTCTATTTAATTGAATAAGAATTTTTAAAATTGAAATTAAATTGAATTAACAAATTAATTATTATTTTTTAAAATAAAGTTTTGAAATAATCAAATTAAAATTTTAAATTTAGTGGATTTGATTGATTTTTTTTCTGTTTAATCAAATTTGCGCTCATCCCTACTTCAATGTAATCCATATCTAAAAAAGTAGTCCCTGGGGCAATGGTACAACGGTAGGACATTCAGGTTGTTACCTAGGCACTTGCGGTTCGATCCTTAGCTATGGCGTATTTGTAGACATCTGGGTTGATCGCTGTGTGAGCTTCCCGATTTACCCTGGTGGTCGGTGGAAAACTTCCGTGGGATCGAGTCGATCACCTTCAGGGATTGAGTCCATGAGACTAACTGGGATTTATCATATTAAAAAAGTAAATTTGTATGTTCACACTGACATGATTACTAAACCGCTTGAGTCATTTCTCGACCGAATGGGTCTGGCGACGATTCGGTTCGAGTAAAATAAAAATGTAAAAATTCAACTCGACTCAATTTTATTTTTCTGTAATTTTTTTCTGGCTGATTTAGATTAACCTCTAAGACACTTAGGGGTGTTTGGTTGGGGTAATCTATGATTACCTTGGTTATCTGTTCAAGGTTTGTTTGGTTCAAATTATGATCGATTCCCAAGTAATATAACATTACCGCCACATCAACAAATGTGTTATAACCCGGTAATGTGATTACCTTGGCAGCCTAAGGTTTTCTACGATTCCGGAGGTTAACAAAATTTTTTCCATGATTACCCTCTAATTTTAAAATTAAATTAATTAAAATGTACTACGAAATCTAATCAAAATTGAATTAATTAATTCAATAAATTTTAATTTAAATATTTATAAATTAAAAATAATTTATTTTAAAATTTAAAAAATAAAATTAATGAATTATATTTATTAATTTAATAAATTATTTTATTAAAATAATTATTTTAATGAATTATTTTATTAAAAAAATATTTTTTAAAAAAATTTTAAAATACAAAATTAACAAATTATATTTATTAATTTAATAAATTATTTTATTAAAATAAAATTATCATATTATATTTATTAATTTAACGAATTATTTTATTAAAATAATTATTTTAATAAATTATTTTATTAAAATAAATATAAATTTATTTTAAATTTAAAAATATAAAATTAAGGAATTATATTTATTAATTTAATGGATTATTTTATTAAAATAATTATTTTAATAAATTATTTTATTAAAATATATAAATTTATTTTAAATTTTAAAAATAAAATTAACAAATTATATTTATTATTTTAATATTGTTTTATTAAAATAATTATTTTTTATGAATTATTTTATTAAAATAAAATTATTAAATTATATTTATTAATTTAATGAATTATATTAAAATATAATTGAATGAAGGGTAATATAGTAAATATAAATTGGTTATGTTTAATTCCTTCCAAATAAATAAAGTAAACCAAACAACATTAGGTTATGTTTTATGCCCCATAACCTTCGTTATGTGATTACCAGGTAATCACATAACTAAGGTTATATATCATAACTTGAACCAAACGCACCCTTAGAGAGTTTGCCTTGTGATTAACAAGGAGTCCTGTTCATAATATAATAAGTTGACTAATATTGATACTATTTAATTGAATTTTAAATTTTAAAATCGAAATCAAATTAAAATAATTAAAATAAAAAAACAAGTTGATTTGATCTAATAATCCAACTAAACTTCTTAATTTAATTGGTTTATTCGATTATTTTGATTTAACGGATATTTTGCTCACCGATAGTTATAAATATGCTATATGATATTATTTTTTAATTAACATCAGATATTTAATTAATGCTTTAAGCTAATTAATTAATTATGAGGTAATTAATCGATTTGATCCATGCAATGAAATTTTTTTATCGAATAAATTCTCATCATAATTGATATATATTCGATTCTTAAATTCATCAATGTAAATTATAAAGACGTTAATGCCACTATCCTCCTGTAGCCTTTAGGGGTGGAATAAATTAATATTTGCAATATATACTAATTTTCCTTTTTAAAAAAATGGGCATACGATTCAAATTAATAATTAGGAATATATGTTGTCTTGATTTTTACCCTCGCAATTAAATTAATTACCTTGAAGGGGCATCGAGATGTACATGTGAGTGATCGAGTTTGCAGTGCCGACGTTGATATATATATACCTGGATCATAAGGGTTGCGGACTTTTGATGGGTCCGTGTGTACTATGTATGTAGATTGGAGCATCGTGAGTGTGCGAGCGAGCGTGGCACGGGATGGCCGAATTAAGCGGAATTAATGCCGCGCAGGGCACGGAGAGATGGGATGGGAGTGGCGCCGACTGCCGAGCTGCACCTGCATGCGCGCGGGCGTTAATCTGTGGATGAGGTTTGCGGACTTTTTGCTTGCTGGGTTACTTAATTTGTAGGGATGCGCGTGGCGCGGTCATCGGCAGGCAGTGCAGTGGGCGGGATCGATCGGGACGCTGCGGCGTGCGAGAATTCGAGACATATAATGTATATAGCGTGGCATGGGATATGATACCTAAGTTATTTCTCAAGTATGGGCCAAGCGGAATGCTGCGCCTGGCCAAGTGCATTTTTTCGGAACTTGAGAGGGATGTGGTCGGTCTTTGGCTAATCTTATGTGACATTGATAGTCAAAATTAGATAGGTGGACGTGTCAAGGCAAAGGTAAATAGTCAACATAAAATAGAATACCATTTGAGACTCGGTCACTCGGCTTCTCGGTCTCTCGGCCACTCGACCACTCAGCCTCTCGATCTCTTGGCCTCTCGATCACTCGGCCTCTCGGCCACTCAGTTTCTCAATCTCTCAACCTCTCGACCACTCAACCTCTTGATCTCTCCGAGCCTCTCAGTCAAGCGGCCCTTAGCCCTCCTCAATCTCTTCGGGCCCCATCTCGAACCCCAGCAGGTGGCCTCTCTTGAGTCGACGTGGAGTTGTCATTCATGTAGGTATATAAGCCCTCCAATAGGTACGAGAAAACTCTTTCGGCAATTTGGCAAACTTCTGCTTCTTCTTCTTCTACACTCTGATTCTCTAGCTTCTTCCCGCACTACTACTAACTTGAGTGTCAGAGTGGTTTGTAAGGACTCTCGGCACCAATCTAACCTCTTCGCTCAGTCTACTTTCAGGTCCCTTTATTGGTGGAAGTGAGATCTCACGTGAGTCAAATACTAATTTGTTAATGGGTGGCTTGACTGTTCACAACATCCCTAAAGGTTTTGGGTCAACATGAATATCCCCAAGCATTTAAAATTGACATCCCTTGAGTACTCAAAATTGACATCACTAAGCACTAAGTGTTCATTTCCAAATGACATGCATCCCGAACACTAAGGTCTATTCAAATCAACAGATTCAAATACTGAATGTACATTTCTAGTCCCTCTCACCCAAGCCCTTAATTGACATCTAATGAAGTTTCATTTGGATTTTTTTCTTGAACACTTAGCTGTCATCTAGCACTAACCCAATCAGGTTCGAGAGACGAGAAACTATGTGGTTGGTCAGTTTGATACTCTGCCTCAATCTCTGACAACTCCCAATAGCTCAATAACCTCTAACAACCTATTTGTCAACGGCCTGACAATATCAATATATGGTTTAACGGTTGTCACCCTTGGCGTCTCAACCAGACAATATCAAGTACTACATGGAAATTTTCTTTCATTAACTATATAAGAATCGACGAAGGTAAATGAAAGGGAGGATAATTTTCTTCTCGCAAGCAAAGATGACTTTTCTCTATAAACTCTAATTCTCCCATACGCTTTCTTTCTCTCACATCTATGTGTTTTCTATTCCTTTATCTAGTACTGATTTGAACGTTAAAATGGTTACACTAGTAGGGTGAGCCAGCCTTAACTTATTTTTATTTTGAAGTTAAGGATAAGTATGGCTCTGAGAGAGGAGATGGCTGAAGAAGTGAAAAAGGACATCATCATTTTTATATTTAAAAATATTTTTTTATTAATTTGATAAAAAAATATTTAAATTTAATCAAAATCATTATAAATTTATTATGACTTTGTTATAATGTTGTATCAATCATTAAATGATCATTATAATAGTATTTAATGACTGTTATAACAGTTTTATAGTTATTTTGACGATTTAAAAATAATTTTAATTAAGTTTAAGTATGATTATTTTTACTAAATTAAATTAAAAATGAAAAAAATATTTTAACACAGCTACTGTAGTATTTATTATAGTAATTACTTTATAATTGCTGTATAGTATTGAAATAAAAGTAATTTTAATATAAAAATAACAGGGTGTTTTTTTAATATATATATATATATATTTTAAAAAAAAATACCCGAAATTACAACGGACTGCTACTGAAAGGGATATATCTGCACGCCGGTGCGCACATCGATGAGTACCCTTTTCGCTGCACAGATCGCAGCCACGTAGTGAGTTAAGACCTTCCATTAATTAATATATGGCCTTCATCATGGCATGGATCAGTACTGTACTGTCTTATCCTCTTCACAGACGTTGTCGTTAATTTGCCATTGGCTACGTGGGTGAAGGTCGACCTTTTCCCATGCATGGTCCACCCACCCTTATCCCATTCCTATATACACCATTATATACGATAGAGTCAAGAGAAACAGATCAGGATCATCATCGAGTATTCGAACTTGAAAAGGCATGTTTATAAAGTATATATGTTTCATTGTCCTTTACGATACATCTTATGGCCTTTTGAGAATTTATTGGTGGATTAATGGTGTATCTCACTACCTACAGTTTGATATATATGCCATGTCCAGTCATCCAATTCATTTTATCCTCTTGTGTTAATCATTAGACTGTAGATAGATGGGGCTCCTAAATCAATCACATGTTTGTGAGTAAATAAATATTTAATTCAATTATATTGAAACCGTTAAAGTAGCATCTTTTTTTAAATTTTTTTATCAAAAGATAATTATTTCATGCTACTTTAATATATTTTTATTTTTAATTTTTATTTTTAATATTGTTATAATAACTATGAATTCGTAACTCTATAATATAGAGGTACATCAATTCTCATGAATACAAATAAATTAATGTATTATAGTAGTTATAATATCAAATATTGATCAACATTATATTACAACAACACTTCAATTCCGATCAACATTAATAACTGCCATTCATAACTCTTATAATATAGATGTTCATCTCTAGTCAACACTAAGCAATATATGTCAACTTTATATTATAGTAGTTACGAATCATAACTATTATAATATAAATAATTTATTTATAATCAAAATTAATCAATATTATAGTGTAATAACTATAAGATCTACAACTATAGTTGTGTAGTTATTGCAGTTATATGCATAGGCGGGATAGAATATTCTTTTAATAATAAATGAAAAAGGAGCCTCCTTTTGAAGATTTAAATAAAAAGGATACTTTTTTTTACTATTTTAATAAAAAAATCTTTTTTTGAATTCAGCCCTTTAATATATATAAGATTAATTAAATAAATAATTTAATAAATTAAAATGAATAAATATAAGTTATTAATATTTATGAATAAATATTATGAACTCACAAATAGAATTATATATATATATTATGCGCATCAATGAAATTTTTAAATAGATATTTTTAAATGAATAAATAAATTTATAACATTAAACTTACTAATCAATCAAATAATATTAAAACTATATATAAAAAATAAAATAATATCTAAGTGAATTAAAATCAAGTTAAAATTCATAAAAAATAATCAAACCAAACTCTTGATTCATTTTGGATTCGAGTTAATTTTAATAGATTATTTTATGAAATAAGTTTGGATAACACCAAATTTGACCTTATTGCTTCCAATAAACTTGTTTATAATATATATTAATTTAGCCTCTTTAAACTACTATATTTTATATTAAATTAAATAAAATAATTTATTAATTACAACATGATTAATATATACAATATCCGATTTCTATTTATTTGTTTTCAATTTCAGCAACTAGTTGCCATAACTCCCAAACAAACTAGTGGACCCGGACAATGCAACCAATATGGGGCGTGGGTGGACGGCAAGTGGCGCGTAAAGTCATTTATTTTATTTTCCCATTTAGCCATATAATTGTCCAATAATTAAATTTTAATAATTAAATCCATTTATGGGCAATGAAGTCATCGTATCTACCGTTTCATTTACCTTTCTAAAGATACTCTTTTTTTATATATAATTAAGTCATCGGACAATGTAAAATTTCATTTTCCACCCGCCTAAACTTCACATACTTTTTAGAAAAGCCCCCTCCCTAAGTTTTATAAATTCAAAAGCAACCTCTAGACTTTACAATCCTTCAAGTCGAATATATTTTAAAAAGCATTTAGGATATTTGTCTATTAGAGAAACTTAAACTATAAATGCACGTTAGGTTAAATTAAATATTCACATAATTTAACTTTTCAAGTTGATACCAACAAATAAAAATTGATGCCATAATTAATGCCCTCTCAATCAATCCTCTTCAACATATATTTATTTTGTACGATCACTTTTGATATTTGTAACACAATTATTTAGTATCGCCTTTGTACGTAATATTCTATTGGCAAAATTGTTTATTCGAATGATTTAGGAACAAGTTAATTTGTTGACTCATTTTACTCCACTAATAAATGTGTCTTTTAAAATTTTAATTGTCGAGAAATATTTGGGTGAAAATGACAAAGTGAAGTGTGTAATAGTAAAAAATAGAAAACAAAGGGAATGATTTAGTAAATTTACCTTGATTTCCCTTTCGCCCTCCGTCACGTTTACTTGCGATCGTTATCTCTTCTTCCTTTTATAAATAAATGCACTTCAGCCTTCCGCCTCGCTTAACCGCTCTGCCATAAAACAACAGAGAGAGAGAGAGAGAGAGAGAGAGAGAGAGAGAGAGAGAGAGAGAGATGGAGAAGATGCAGAATCTCACCGCGGCCGCCATCTCTTCTTCCTCTCCCTCTCCTCCTCCGCCGCTGCTGCCGCCGCCGACGTCGTCGTTCGCGAGTTTGAGAGCGTACGGGCAGGCGGTGGCGGACACGCCCCGGCGGCTGAGGCGGCGGGCCGGGTCCGTGACGACCACCTTCGAGGAGATGAGCCGCCTCCGAGCCCGATCGGGCGCGGACATGGAGCGGTCCCTGCGGTGGCCGGATCTCGTCGGGCTCGGGATCGGTGGGATGGTCGGCGCCGGGGTCTTCGTCGCCACCGGGCGCGCGGCCCGGTTCGACGCCGGCCCCGCCATCGTGATCTCCTACGCCATTGCCGGCCTCTGCGCCCTCCTCTCCGCCTTCTGCTACACGGAGTTCGCGGTCGATATGCCCGTCGCCGGCGGGGCCTTCAGCTACCTTAGGGTCACCTTCGGTGAGTGAATGCTCTACTTCTCTGTCTTCTGCGGCACTAGATCCCCAAATTTCCCTTTCCCATGTCATCTACGCGCGATCTAATTTGATTCCAAGCGAGTTTATTCAATTTCTTCGATCGCTTGATCTTTGCTGCAAATTTCCCCGAGGAACTCGAGTATAAGCTGAAATGGACGGCGATACCTTATGATTCAGGGGAATTCGCAGCGTATTTGACGGGAGCGAATCTGATAATGGAGTACGTCTTCTCCAATGCGGCTGTCGCTCGGAGCTTCACCGCCTACCTGGGCACCGCCATCGGGGTGGACACCACCGCCAAGTGGCGGATCGCCGTCGCCGGCCTTCCAGAGGGCTTCAACCAGCTCGATCTCCTCGCCGTGGCCGTCATCCTCCTCGTCTCCATCTGCATCTGCTGCAGGTAACTTATCAAACTCCATTTCCTATTCCTTCGTTGGCCGATCGAGATCAACAGCAAGCCCCTGTCGCTGTCGCCCCCATTTTCAGTTGGTTACTCGTCGCTTTCATCGGCCGTATATGGTCCTTCCTTCATCGTCTTCGGCTCGGATTCCATGTCCTTGATCTCCTTTGTCGTGTTTTAACAAATCGTGAAGCTAATAATGTGGCGGGTTCCGACTTCGCCTTTTGCTTTTTGTCTTATTCCGGAAGATAATTGATCGAATCTTTTGTCTGTGAATGATTACTGCGGATTTTGAGTACTCTGTCTGACCTGAACCTCTGCCACAGCACGAAAGAGAGCTCCGTGCTGAACATGATCCTGACGGCGATCCACTTCGCCTTCATCGCCTTCATCGTCGTCGCCGGTTTCTGCCGCGGCGACGTGCGCAACCTGACTCACCCAGCGAATCCGGCGGAGAGCCCCGGCGCGTTCATGCCCTACGGCGTGGCCGGGATATTCAACGGAGCCGCCATGGTCTACCTCAGCTACATCGGCTACGACGCCGTGTCCACCATGGCGGAGGAGGTGCGAAGCCCGGAGCGCGACATCCCGGTCGGCGTCGCCGGCTCCGTCGCCGTGGTGACGGTGCTCTACTGCCTCATGGCCGCCTCCATGACCATGCTCGTGCCCTACGACGCCGTAAGTTAACGCTCTTCTTCTCTCTGCGTAATTACCTTTGTCTTTTTCCCGTGTGGGGGCCACGCGGGCACTTGCTTGTTTCGGGTGGACTTTCGAAGTGTCGTACTAAGAATTGATTAGTGGTGGGCCCGACACGGTTAACTATATACCCATCCCCCACTACTGTTTGAAAAAACCTCACTCCACCGTCAGTTTTCAATATTTTCACTTCACACCCTACAGTTTGGAAAATTGCATTTGACCAGAGTCATTTTAGTCTCTATCCAGTCAACAGCACAAAACTATGACAGTAAAAATGCAATTTTGTTAATTTCCATATGGGGTTGTTAAAATAAATTAGCAAACTTAATATTTGTTCAACATTTATAGAGTTAAAAAATAAATTAAAAAATTCACTAAACTAAATTAATAAACTTAGTAGATATGGTTCAACAAGCTAGTGAATCATGTTCATTAATTTTTTTTATTAAATTTATAAATAAATAAAGTAGTTCTCGAAAACAAATAAATAAATTCATAATACAAAGCTCATTAACTAATCAAATAGACTTAAAAGTATAATTTTTTTAAAATAATTAAATAAACTTAAATTAAAATTTTGATAATATCTATGTCAATCAAGGTCAAATTGAATTTTAGATTTGACTTGCCTCCACTACTTTACTAAATAATCTTGAGCAGTATGAAGTTTGGATATATTTGATCGGTTAAAGCTCTACTTGCACATAATATTCAAACCTTTTCATTTAACACTTCAAATTTAAAAATTTTTATACTACCTCTTTATTGTTTTACTTCCTATATTTTTTTGAAAATCATTTCATTTTGTATTTCCTATCATGTTACGTTCTATATTTTACTTATTTTTTCTATACTCTTGCTAATTTCATTTTAAATCCCTATATTTTACTTCCTATTATTTTATTATATATCCTATGTTTGACTTACCATTAATTCCATCCAATAAAATTATCCAGTGTGAGAACAAAATGTAATGTCATAAATGTTAAAATTCAAAGGGGCAAAGTGAAACTTTCTTAGAAATGTCTGGAGTTTTATAGGTACACTGTTATGGCGGCTGAAAGGAAACCCGTGATCTCGACCGTCGATGGCAACTTGCTGCGGTGCACCTGTCGTTGTCGGCCGTCGGTCTCGTCGTAATCTTGTCTACATTTTTTACCCCCTGCAGATCAATACGGAGTCGCCGTTCTCGGCGGCGTTAGGCGGATCCGACGGTTGGGGATGGGCGTCGAAGTTGATCGGAGCGGGCGCGAGCTTCGGCATCCTGACGTCACTCCTGGTCTCCATGCTGGGGCAAGCGCGCTACCTCTGCGTCATCGGCCGGTCCAGCGTCGTCCCTGCCTGGCTCGCGCAAGTCCACCCCAAGACCGCCACGCCAGTCAACGCCTCCGTTTTCCTCGGCGTGTTCACGGCGGCGATCGCGCTCTTCACCGAGCTCGACGTCCTCCTCAACCTCGTCTCCATCGGCACCCTCTTCGTCTTCTACATGGTGGGCAACGCCGTCATCTACCGCCGGTACGTCTCCTCCGCCAGCGGTTCCACCGCCAGCGCCTGGCCGACCCTCTCCTTCCTCTTCGTGTTCTCCTCCGTCGCTCTCTCCTTCACCCTCGTCTGGAAGCTGGCTCCCGCGGGCGCCGCCAAGGCCGCGCTCCTCGCCGTATTCACCGCCTCAGCCGTCGCCTTGCTCAAGGCGTTTCAACTCCTGGTGCCAGAGGCCCGGAAGCCGGAGCACTGGGGCGTGCCGCTGATGCCGTGGGTCCCCGCCGCCTCCGTCTTCCTCAACGTCTTCCTGCTGGGCTCCCTCGACGGCGCGTCGTACCTGCGGTTCGTCGTCTTCTCGGCGCTCGCCGTCGCCGCCTACGTCTTCTACGGCGTGCATTCGAGCTTCGACGCAGAGGAGAACGGCAGCCTCTTTAAAGCAGTAGCAGAGCATAACAGCTCTCAACTAGTATGAATTTGAATTTAATCCTTTTTTTTTTTGTGAATTAAATGTGGAATATAGAGACAAAAGAAACACATTCAAAGGGAGGAACAAAAAAAAAAAAGGGAAGAAAAACACACATATGAAAGTTAATTTGTAATTTTATGGCATCAATTGAAAGGAAGAACATCTATTAGAGTAGTTAGTAGATACCAATTGCTCTCATCCTTTCACAAGTGACAGGAATTCAAGGTCCAAGCTCTCCATGGTTTACTTGGCCAACAAGCGGTTGAATTACTATGGACTTTCCTTTTATATTAATTCCAACTTCTTCTCCAGTTTTGCAGTGATCCATCGAGGTCCATGATCATGGAGGAGAAGAATCTTTGTCTCTGCACTTGTCTGTTCTCCCTTCTCCTCCTCTTCTCCGACTTTGGATCAACTGCAGCCTCTCACAGTCCTTCCTTCTCCGCGGCCAGCTCCAAAACCTCAGCCACCCTTTCCGCCGGAAAGGCGATCCCTCCGGATGTGGAAGACCAGACTGCGAGCTCAACTGCGACGGCGACAAAGCCGTAATCCACGCGATGGATTTGGAACAATCCCTTTGGGCACATCTTGAAAAAGCTCGATGCCCATGGACTCAAAGGATGCATGATAGATTAGGAACAATCATTTTGGATAAGGACTTAGCATTTATAAATTTGAAAAGATGATGGATTGAGAATAATTTCTTTGGATATATCCTTGGAAAGACTCTATGTTTATGAATTCAGAAAGATGAGGGATTGGAAATAACCCCTTTAAATATATCTTCGGAAAGATTTAGTGTCCATAAACTCAGAAAGACGATGAATT
>NC_133864.1:4224891-4250223 GCF_044706935.1 Curcuma longa | reverse complement strand
ATTTTTATTTTTAATATTGTTATAATAACTATGAATTCGTAAACTCTATAAATATATATAGGTACATTAATTCTGATGAATACAAATAAATTGTATTATAGTAGTTATAATATCAAAGATCAACATTATATTACAACAACACTTCAATTCCGATCAACATTAATAACTGTGGTTCATAACTCTTATAATATAGATGTTCATCTCTAGTCAACACTAATCAATATATGTCAACTTTATATTATAATAGTTACGAATCATAACTATTATAATATAAATAATTTATTTATAATACTAATCAATATTATAGTGTAATAACTATAAGATCTACAACTATAGTTGTGTAGTTATTGCAGTTATATGCATAGGCGGGATAGAATATTCTTTTAATAATAAATGAAAAAGGAGCCTCCTTTTGAAGATTTAAATAAAAAGGATACTTTTTTTTACTATTTTAATAAAAAAAATATCTTTTTGAATTCAGCCCTTTAATATATATAAGATTAATTAAACAAATAATTTAATAAATTAAAATGAATAAATATAAGTTATTAATATTTATGAATAAATATTATGAACTCACAAATAGAATTATATATATATTATGCGCATCAATAAAAATTTTAAATAGATATTTTTAAATGAATAAATAAATTTATAACATTAAACTTACTAATCAATCAAATAATATTAAAACTATAAAAATAAAATAATAAAATAATATCTAAGTGAATTAAAATCAAGTTAAAATTCATCAAAAATAATCAAACCAAACTCTTGATTCATTTTGGATTCGAGTTAATTTTAATAGATTATTTTATGAAATAAGTTTGGATAACACCAAATTTGACCTTATTGCTTCTTTGTCAATAAACTTGTTTATAATATATATTAATTTAGCCTCTTTAAACTACTCTATTTTATATTAAATTAAATAAAATAATTTATTGACAACATGATTAATATATACAATATCCGATTTCTATTTATTTGTTTTCAATTTCAGCAACTAGTTGCCATAACTCCCAAACAAACTAGTGGACCCGGACAATGCAACCAATATGGGGCGTGGGTAGACGGCAAGTGGCGCGTAAAGTTATTTATTTTATTGTCCCATTTAGCCATATAATTGTCCAATAATTAAATTTTAATAATTAAATCCATTTATGGGCAATGAAGTCATCGTATCTACCGTTTCATTTACCTTTCTAAAGATACTCTTTTTTTTTATATATAATTAAGTCATCGGACAATGTAAAATTTCATTTTCCACCCGCCTAAACTTCACATACTTTTTAGAAAAGCCCCCTCCCTAAGTTTTATAAATTCAAAAGCAACCTCTAGACTTTACATTCCTTCAAGTCGAATATATTTAAAAAAGCATTTAGGATATTTGTCTATTAGAGAAACTTAAACTATAAATGCACGTTAGGTTAAATTAAATATTCACATAATTTAACTTTTCAAGTTGATACCAACAAATAAAAATTGATGCCATAATTAATGCCCTCTCAATCAATCCTCTTTGACATATATTTATTTGTCTTCCGGGATAATGATGCAACAGTAGGACATCTGAGTTGTGATTCAGTAATCCGCAGTTCGATTTCTAGTTACGACGTATTATAAAAATTTTCTTTCAAATGAGGAATACAATTAAAGGATGTTGATCGTATATATTTATTTTCCGTATGCCTTTGTTGGCAAATTGTTTATTCGAATGGTTTAGGAACAAGTTAATTTGTTGACTCATTTTACTCTGCTAAGAAATGTGTCTTTCAAAATTTTAATTGTCGAGAAATATTTGGGTAAAAATGACAAAGTGAAGTGTGTAATAGTAAAAAATAGAAAACAAAGGGAATGATTTAGTAAATTTACCTTGATTTCCCTTTCGCCCTCCGTCACGTTTACTTGCGATCGTTATCTCTTCTTCCTTTTATAAATAAATGCACTTCAGCCTTCCGCCTCGCTTAACCGCTCTGCCATAAAACAACAGAGAGAGAGAGAGAGAGAGAGAGAGAGAGAGAGAGAGAGAGAGAGATGGAGAAGATGCAGAATCTCACCGCGGCCGCCATCTCTTCTTCCTCTCCCTCTCCTCCTCCGCCGCTGCTGCCGCCGCCGACGTCGTCGTTCGCGAGTTTGAGAGCGTACGGGCAGGCGGTGGCGGACACGCCCCGGCGGCTGAGGCGGCGGGCCGGGTCCGTGACGACCACCTTCGAGGAGATGAGCCGCCTCCGAGCCCGATCGGGCGCGGACATGGAGCGGTCCCTGCGGTGGCCGGATCTCGTCGGGCTCGGGATCGGTGGGATGGTCGGCGCCGGGGTCTTCGTCGCCACCGGGCGCGCGGCCCGGTTCGACGCCGGCCCCGCCATCGTGATCTCCTACGCCATTGCCGGCCTCTGCGCCCTCCTCTCCGCCTTCTGCTACACGGAGTTCGCGGTCGATATGCCCGTCGCCGGCGGGGCCTTCAGCTACCTTAGGGTCACCTTCGGTGAGTGAATGCTCTACTTCTCTGTCTTCTGCGGCACTAGATCCCCAAATTTCCCTTTCCTATGTCATCTACGCGCGATCTAATTTGATTCCAAACGAGTTTATTCAATTTCTTCGATCGCTTGATCTTTGCTGCAAATTTCCCCGAGGAACTCGAGTATAAGCTGAAATGGACGGCGATACCTTATGATTCAGGGGAATTCGCAGCGTATTTGACGGGAGCGAATCTGATAATGGAGTACGTCTTCTCCAATGCGGCTGTCGCTCGGAGCTTCACCGCCTACCTGGGCACCGCCATCGGGGTGGACACCACCGCCAAGTGGCGGATCGCCGTCGCCGGCCTTCCAGAGGGCTTCAACCAGCTCGATCTCCTCGCCGTGGCCGTCATCCTCCTCGTCTCCATCTGCATCTGCTGCAGGTAACTTATCAAACTCCATTTCCTATTCCTTTCGTTGGCCGATCGAGATCAACAGCAAGCCCCTGTCGCTGTCGCCCCCATTTTCAGTTGGTTACTCGTCGCTTTCATCGGCCGTATATGGTCCTTCCTTCATCGTCTTCGGCTCGGATTCCATGTCCTTGATCTCCTTTGTCGTGTTTTAACAAATCGTGAAGCTAATAATGTGGCGGGTTCCGACTTCGCCTTTTGCTTTTTGTCTTATTCCGGAAGATAATTGATCGAATCTTTTGTCTGTGAATGATTACTGCGGATTTTGAGTACTCTGTCTGACCTGAACCTCTGCCACAGCACGAAAGAGAGCTCCGTGCTGAACATGATCCTGACGGCGATCCACTTCGCCTTCATCGCCTTCATCGTCGTCGCCGGTTTCTGCCGCGGCGACGTGCGCAACCTGACTCACCCAGCGAATCCGGCGGAGAGCCCCGGCGGGTTCATGCCCTACGGCGTGGCCGGGATATTCAACGGAGCCGCCATGGTCTACCTCAGCTACATCGGCTACGACGCCGTGTCCACCATGGCGGAGGAGGTGCGAAGCCCGGAGCGCGACATCCCGGTCGGCGTCGCCGGCTCCGTCGCCGTGGTGACGGTGCTCTACTGCCTCATGGCCGCCTCCATGACCATGCTCGTGCCCTACGACGCCGTAAGTTAACGCTCTTCTTCTCTCTGCGTAATTACCTTTGTTTTTTTCCCGTGTGGGGGCCACGCGGGCACTTGCTTGTTTCGGGTGGACTTTCGAAGTGTCGTACTAAGAATTGATTAGTGGTGGGCCCGACACGGTTAACTATATACCCATCCCCCACTACTGTTTGAAAAAACCTCACTCCACCGTCAGTTTTCAATATTTTCACTTCACACCCTACAGTTTGGAAAATTGCATTTGACCAGAGTCATTTTAGTCTCTATCCAGTCAACAGCACAAAACTATGACAGTAAAAATGCAATTTTGTTAATTTCCATATGGGGTTGTTAAAATAAATTAGCAAACTTAATATTTGTTCAACATTTATAGAGTCGATTAAATAAATTTTAAAAAATTCACTAAACTAAATTAATAAACTTAGTAGATATGGTTCAACAAGCTAGTGAATCATGTTCATTAATTTTTTTTATTAAATTTATAAATAAATAAAGTAGTTCTCGAAAACAAATAAATAAATTCATAATACAAAGCTCATTAACTAATCAAATAGACTTAAAAATATAATTTTTTTAAAATAATTAAATAAACTTAAATTAAAATTTTGATAATATCTATGTCAATCAAGGTCAAATTGAATTTTAGATTTGACTTGCCTCCACTACTTTACTAAAAATTCTTGAACAATATGAAGTTTGGATATATTTGATCGTTTAAAGCTCTACTTGCACATAATATTCAAACCTTTTCATTTAACACTTCAAAATTTAAAAAATTTTATACTACCTCTTTATTTTTTTTACTTCCTATATTTTTTTGAAAATCATTTCATTTTGTATTTCCTATCATGTTACGTTCTATATTTTACTTATTTTTTCTATACTTTTGCTAATTTCATTTTAAATCCCTATATTTTACTTCCTATTATTTTATTATATATCCTATGTTTGACTTACCATTAATTCCATCCAATAAAATTATCCAGTGTGAGAACAAAATGTAATGTTAAAAATGCTAGGTGGTGGGGAGTACAAAATTAAAAAAATACAAAATTCAAAGGGGCAAAGTGAAACTTTCTTAGAAATGTCTGGAGTTTTATAGGTACACTGTAATGGCGGCTGAAAGGAAACCCGTGATCTCGACCGTCGATGGCAACTTGCTGCGGGGCACCTGTCGTTGTCGGCCGTCGGTCTCGTCGTAATCTTGTCTACATTTTTTACCCCCTGCAGATCAATACGGAGTCGCCGTTCTCGGCGGCGTTAGGCGGATCCGACGGTTGGGGATGGGCGTCGAAGTTGATCGGAGCGGGCGCGAGCTTCGGCATCCTGACGTCACTCCTGGTTTCCATGCTGGGGCAAGCGCGCTACCTCTGCGTCATCGGCCGGTCCAGCGTCGTCCCTGCCTGGCTCGCGCAAGTCCACCCCAAGACCGCCACGCCAGTCAACGCCTCCGTTTTCCTCGGCGTGTTCACGGCGGCGATCGCGCTCTTCACCGAGCTCGACGTCCTCCTCAACCTCGTCTCCATCGGCACCCTCTTCGTCTTCTACATGGTGGGCAACGCCGTCATCTACCGCCGGTACGTCTCCTCCGCCAGCGGTTCCACCGCCAGCGCCTGGCCGACCCTCTCCTTCCTCTTCGTGTTCTCCTCCGTCGCTCTCTCCTTCACCCTCGTCTGGAAGCTGGCTCCCGCGGGCGCCGCCAAGGCCGCGCTCCTCGCCGTATTCACCGCCTCAGCCGTCGCCTTGCTCAAGGCGTTTCAACTCCTGGTGCCAGAGGCCCGGAAGCCGGAGCACTGGGGCGTGCCGCTGATGCCGTGGGTCCCCGCCGCCTCCGTCTTCCTCAACGTCTTCCTGCTGGGCTCCCTCGACGGCGCGTCGTACCTGCGGTTCGTCGTCTTCTCGGCGCTCGCCGTCGCCGCCTACGTCTTCTACGGCGTGCATTCGAGCTTCGACGCAGAGGAGAACGGCAGCCTCTTTAAAGCAGTAGCAGAGCATAACAGCTCTCAACTAGTATGAATTTGAATTTAATCCTTTTTTTTTTTGTGAATTAAATGTGGAATATAGAGACAAAAGAAACACATTCAAAGGGAGGAACAAAAAAAAAAAAAAGGGAAGAAAAACACACATATGAAAGTTAATTTGTAATTTTATGGCATCAATTGAAAGGAAGAACATCTATTAGAGTAGTTATTAGATACCAATTGCTCTCATCCTTTCACAAGTGACAGGAATTCAAGGTCCAAGCTCTCCATGGTTTACTTGGCCAACAAGCGGTTGAATTACTATGGACTTTCCTTTTATATTAATTCCAACTTCTTCTCCAGTTTTGCAGTGATCCATCGAGGTCCATGATCATGGAGGAGAAGAATCTTTGTCTCTGCACTTGTCTGTTCTCCCTTCTCCTCCTCTTCTCCGACTTTGGATCAACTGCAGCCTCTCACAGCCCTTCCTTCTCCGCGGCCAGCTCCAAAACCTCAGCCACCCTTTCCGCCGGAAAGGCGATCCCTCCGGATGTGGAAGACCAGACTGCGAGCTCAACTGCGACGGCGACAAAGCCGTAATCCACACGATGGATTTGGAACAATCCCTTTGGGCACATCTTGAAAAAACTCGATGCCCATGGACTCAAAGGATGCATATAGATTAGGAACAATCATTTTGGATAAGGAGTTAGCATCTATAAATTTGAAAAGATGATGGATTGAGAATAATTTCTTTGGATATATCCTTGGAAAGACTCTATGTTTATGGATTCAGAAAGATGAGGGATTGGAAATAACCCCTTTAAGTATATCTTCGGAAAGATTTAGTGTCCATAAACTCATAAAGACGATGAATTAAAACAACCCTTTTGGTACATCTTCGAAAAGACTCAATGTCCGTGGACTTTGCGAGTATGCAAACTCCAAAATACGCGGACTCGGAATTGATTGACAACGTAGGAGCATGACCTAATTGGATGGTGGTGCATCCAAACTAAATCACACGATCAACCACAATAATTAATGGATCGTGGTGAATAATTATTTTCAAAAATTTATAGAAATTTTTGTAAACCCAATGTTCAATTAGAAATAAAGTTAATGATTTAATAAGGATGTTACATGATTGATGAATTTATCGATCTAATATTCTACCACATCGTTATCATGTCACTAACTTAACAAAATTAAGATTTAAATATATATCATGATCGATTTAAAATTAAAAGAACATCATTAATGGAGAAAATTTGATTTAGGACCAATTTGATAATTTTAAACAAAAGTTTACTGATATCCTCTTCAAATTTAGTCCTTTTTTTAATTAAGAGGCTTTTAAACCCAAATGATAGAAAAGCGTAAAAATAAATAGATTTAATTTGATTAAAAAAACATACAGAGAACATTTTTTATCAACTTGACCATAATCATTTAAATTTAATCAAAATTGATTCGACATGCTTAAAATGATCCTAATACTGTTAATGGTTGTTATACCCTTGTAACATCCATTAAATGACATGTTATAATAATATTATAAAATTTTTAATTGTATTGAAGCAATTTTAATTAAATTTAAATAATTTTAATCAAGTCATTAAAGATTTTTTTAATATAAAAGTATTCTATATATAATTTTTTTATCGAATTAAATCAATTTATTTCTATATGATATAGAAGTTAATAATATTATTAAAATAAAAATATTTTCGATATGAAAAATACGATAAGATTTTTTTTTTAAAATATTTTTGTTTTGAAAATTCTAATAGTTGAGATATTTATTGGCAATTTTCAACCACGCATTTGATTTTGTGTATTTCCCATTTTGTGTATTTCCCAAAACACGTAATTGTTGGATTGATCAAATCAAATCAAGTAAAAAAAACACTTACCTTCCTCTGAAGTGTTCATTAGGGGAAAAAATTCTAAACTATTTTATTTTATTTTTCAAAAAAATATAATCTCCTCCGTCTCCATTGAGAGTTTTCAGGTGTTTAGGAGCATTAGATGAGTACATAGATCTTCGTTTGAAAATTATTCTGAGTTCTCTATAGTCTATCAATCACTTTTAGATAAAACTGATCATGGACTTTTGCTATTCAAAAAATTAAAATTTTGATAGCTTTGAAAAAAATTGAAGTCCTAGGAACTTATTGTGGTGTCGATTAATCAGCATGATCTGTAACCCTTATAATATCCCTTTTGACATCATTTATCATATTTGAATCGAGTTAAAAAAAATAATTATTTTTAATATAGTATATTGAGATGGTGTTTGACAACATGGGTGTAGTAAGGAGATTGAGCTGAACATATAGGAGTTTGTTTGAAGTGATTTGGACATCTCTAGATCTATCAGTCATGTTTGAGACGAAATCGATTGATAGACTTAGTGCATTGTAAAAATTAGAAATTTAATTTTGTTCATCATAGGAGAGTCCTATGAACTCATTTGTGGTGTCAGATAAGAAATATCATCGTTGTATTATTTATAGTGAGGCTCCGACATCATTTCTCAAGGCGGGAATGAATTTAAAAAAATTAAGTTCAATATAGTGTATCACAATGGTATTTGATTGCATGAGAGTAATAAAGAGATTACGCCAAGCACATAGAAGTTTGTTTGAAGTGATTTGGAGATCTCTAGGTTCATTAGCCACTTTTGGGACGAAATCGACCGATGAATCTATGATATTCTAAAAATTAGAAATTTTTTTTTGTATGACAAAGAGGAGTTTCATGAACTCATTTGTAGTGTCGAATAGTCAGTATCATCGTCTTACCATTTACAATGAACTTTCAACATCATTTACAATGAGCTTACTATAAAAAGGAAATGAGTGGTAACTCAGTTTTAACAGTTACGATTTCACAGTTGCTATAATGTGAATGTTAAATTTTAAATTTTGAGATTTATAACTTTTGACTTAGATTTAAACACGGAACATACAATATATCAAATCAAAGCTTGTTCAGAGATCTTCGATTTAATATATTATATGTTCATACACCGGTTCAAAATTGCTGACGTACACGCTCCTCAAGAGAATCGTCAGGAGAGACGAGAGCCTTGAAAAGCACTTAGAAAGAGGGTTAGAATGGCGCCGAGGGTGAGCCCCGGCAAGCCACTCCGACGCTCAAGTCAGAAAAGAGAAAGAAAGAAAGGAAATAAATAGCATGCATAAGGGCTAGAGCGAGAGAGAGAGAGAGAGAGCCAGAGGAGGAACCCCTTCATCTTCATACCTACGGGGTTTATATAGTAGCAGAGGGAACGTGATTTTTGGAGATCGATGCATATGATTGGCTGTTAATGCATCGTTAATGCTGTATTAAAGGCAGGATCCAACGGGTCAGCGGGATTGATTATCCTGATTCGACGGTTGGGTGCATAAATGTGTTAGTTTTTAGGGGACTAAGTTTGGGAACTTGGTCGTCGTCCTTATCCTTTTGGATGAGGGATAAATCTGAGCCAAGGAGAAAGATTCACTCTTTTTGGCCACGTCGGACCAGTCAATACCTACCACATCAACATTCACGTTGTAACAGTTACGAAATCGTAGTTATTATAACTGTGTGGTAGCTCCGTTGTAGAAACTGCAAAATCGTAGCTGCTATAATATAAATGTTAAATCCTAAATTTTAAGATACTATAACTTTTGACTCAGGTTGAACCATAAAAACACACAATATATCAAATTGAAGTTCGTTTAGATATCTTCTATTTGATATATTGTGTGTTCTGTGGTTCAACCTGAGTAAAAAATTATAGCCTTTTAAAATATAAAATTTAACATTCATATTATAGTAGTTATGAAATCTTAGCTGCTACAACTACGTGGCAGTTCCGTTGTAGCAGCTAAGAAATCGTAACTGTTATTACTATAACGTGAATATCAAAATTGTAACTTTTGACTCGAGTTGAACCACAAAACGCATAATATATCAAATCGAAGATCTCTGAATAATCTTCATGATATATTGTACGTTTTGTGGTTTAATCGGAATCAAAAGTTAAGACATCTTAAAATTTAAAATTCAACATTTACGTTACAATAACTATATATGAAATTGTAGCTTCTATAGCCGAGTTGTCTCACAGTTTATTTTTATAGTAAGCTCGTTGTAAATGATGATAAAAGCTCATTGTAAATAGTGAGATGATGATATTCACTATCCGACACTACAAATGAGTTCATGGGTCTTTCTTATGATAGACAAAATTAAATTTTTTATTTTCAAAATGCCCTAGGTCCATGAGTCAATTTTATTCCAAATGTGACTGATGGACTAGAGATATCCAAATTACTCTAAATAAACTTTTATATGCTCGGCTCAGTCTCCTTATTACACCTATATCGTCAAACACAATCGCAATATACTATATTGAGAGTAGTGATTTTTTTTCAACTCGATTCAAATATGATAAATGATGTCAAAACACATTATAAGGATGACACGATCATACTTACTGACCAATACTATAAATGAGTTCCTTGATCTTTTATTTTTCAAAAATATCATAATTTTAAATTTTTAAATAACAAAGGTCCATCGACCAATTTTATCCAAAAGTAACTAATAGACTTAAAGAACTCCGAATGATTTCAAACGACGACCTATGTACTTGTCTAATGCTTCTGAATATATCTATATCCTTAAATAATAATATATACTATGTTGAAAGCAGTGATCCGGAAGTGAACTATTCGACGAAGACGACGAAGGAGATTAGATTTTTTTTTTGAAAAAATAAAAAAATAAGCTTGAAGTTTTTTTCCTGGATGAACAATAAAAAAGAAGAGTGGGATATTATGGAAAAAAGAATGGTATGGGATATTTGATTTGATCAATGAGATATGCATTTTATGTAGGACGCAAAACTAAATACATGATTTAAAAAATTATCAAATATTTTTTATTATTATTATTTTCCTTCAAATGACTATAAAATTAAGCCGCGCGCCTTAACCAGCAGGCCCAGCCTTTGGCACAGCTCGGCGAGGGCCTGGCATATGACAGCTCTTGCAGGCCCATGCCGATTACAACTCAAATCACGTTGAACTTCATCATCCTTTCCTAATCCATTGCTTTGCGCGCGCTCTCAATCGATGACTTCTGGCACCGGCTTTAATGGCAGCAAGTCCAAGTCCAAGTCCAAGTCCTCCATGGTTTACTTTTGCCGACAAAGTGGAGCCATGTTGATTGACTTACTAGGGACTTGGATCTCTTTCTCTTTTTTCCTTTTATATTAATTCCAACTTCTTCTCCAGTTTTGCAGTGATCCATCAAGGTGCATGATCATGGAGGAGAAGAATCTTTGTCTCTACACGTCTATGTTCTCCCTTCTCCTCCTCTTCTCCAACTTTGGAACAGCTGCAGGCTCTCACTGCCCTTCCTTTTCTTGTGGCCGGCTCCATAATCTCAGCAGCCCTTTCCGCCGGAAAGGCGATCCCTCCGGATGTGGAAGACCAGCTTACGAGCTCGACTGCGCCGGCGACGAAGCTGTCATCCACATCGACGCCGCAGACTACTACGTTACCCAAGTGATTCAAACCCGTTTCACGCTGCGCCTGCGCCTGGTGGATCCGAACTTAGTCAACGGAACCTGCCGTCTCCCCTCTCAGCCTTTGCCAGGCTATCATCCGCAAAGCGAATTCTACTTCGACCCGACCGTCACAGCTTGTTCTGTAAGTTGCAGAGAAGAAATCCATGATATTGATTACGTGCCAGTTCCTTGCCACGACAATACCAGTTTTTCCTATGTCGTGGTTGGATTTGATAGAGGAAATGAACTGCGCAACCTCCAACGCTCATGCAAACCTTTGGGTTGTGTCCCTCTGCTCGACGGTTACAACGACGTCAACTATACACTTTCGGAGAACGGTTCTGTCGCTGACATCTACCAAATGTTTCAAAAGGGGTTTATTTGTCATACACGCCATGTTCTCCTCCTATCCGAGATCACTCGCCTTTGTCAGAAGAGAGTTCTAAGGTGCCTTACCTCTGAAACAAACATTCCTTAAAAGAAATCATGTAATCGTGTTGTCTTTCTTCTCTTTTGCTTGCAGATACTTGTATCATAGAGACAAAGTGCACCGTGCTGTATCCTTGTTAATTAGAGGCGAGATGACTTTTTTCGACTGCGTGAATGGTCAATTTGAAAAATCCAGTAGGACTTACAAACTGATATATGTCATAAAGGTATCAATTCAGATTATGATCATCTTGATAGGTACGTAGCTATCTAGCAACTCTAGCTATTTTATACTGCTTGATCATTCACAATACTTATGGCTTTGTGCTTCTAGTGCAGCTCTAGCGCTACTTTGTCGGTTTGTGGTTGCGCCAATGATAATTTTGTTCTTCCTCGCCTACAAATTATGGCTCACAAAAGGGGAGATCGATATCGTGGAGAGGTTTCTTCGTAACCATCAAGCATTAGTGCCAAAAAGATATGCCTATCCTGAAATCGTCGCGATCACAAGGCACTTCAGAGACAAGTTGGGACAAGGAGGATTCGGATCCGTGTTCAAAGGAGAGCTCCCTGGCGGTGTTCTTGTCGCTGTCAAACTGTTGGGGGATTCCAAACTGAATGGCGACGACTTCATCAATGAAGTTTCAACTATCGGAAAGATCCACCATGTTCACGTGGTGAGACTTGTTGGATTTTGTGCCGAAGATTCCAAAAGAGCACTGGTCTATGATTACATGGCTAATGGCTCCCTCGATAAGTATATTTTTGCCGACAGAACGACAAGCAATATGTTTACCTCGAACAAACTCATCGAGATTGCCACTGGCATTGCACGAGGCATCGATTACTTGCACAGGGGATGCGAGATGCAAATTTTACACTTCGACATCAAGCCTCATAACATTTTGCTCGATCGTAATTTCAATCCGAAGATTGCAGATTTTGGATTGGCAAAACTGTACCCGAGGAACAAAGCTCTGGTGTCGGTTAGTGCTGCAAGAGGAACGATAGGCTACATAGCACCTGAATTGATATCTAGGAGCTTCGGGGTTATATCTTACAAGGCCGATGTGTATAGCTTCGGAATGTTGCTATTGGAAATGGCGGGAAAAAGAAGGAATGTAAATCCTCGCATAGAGAATTCAAGTCAAGTTTACTATCCCTCGTGGATCTATGATAAGCTCTCTCAATTAGATGAGGCACGACTAGATAACACATTTGAGATAGAATCTTTGGAGAAAAAGTTGGCTCTGATTGGATTGTGGTGCATTCAAACTAAATCATACGATCGGCCAACAATGAGTAGAGTATTAGAAATGCTAGAAACTGATGTTGAGACTCTACCGTTGCCGCCCAAGCCATTTCATTCATCAACCGATACGATTGCAATAGGTGAGCCTTGCTCAAATTCAACAATTGTCGACTTAGCGAGCATTTCAGAATCAGGGGATACGATTCGAAAAGGGGAGTCTTGCTCGAATTCAACGATCATCGAGCTAGCAATTATTTCAGAATGAGGTATATGTATGTTTGTACCTTTTAATGTTATTGTCCGTGAGTCTTTGCTTTCAATTAAGGGCGGTGTTGCTTAAATGTATAAGAGCCTTGCTTTTGGCTGCTTACAAACTTAATTTGTTCTAATTATTTATGGAATATTAATTTGTGATTCTGCCCTAATAAACTCATTGTTGCTAAGTTTCTGATCTCTTATGTTTCAAAGGGCATGGATTTTGAAGAACTCATAAGTGGGTTTATTAAATTTTCTTGATATTGTGTTTTTTTCTTTATTGAAAAACCATTTGAATGAACATTAGTTCACTCATAATATTTGAATTATATTAAAAAGGGCATTCCATGTATAAAATTTCTATAGGGTTACGAAGAAGAGTCAAATTATATTGGATCTATTATATACAGTTTTACTCTACTTTGCATAAGTTATTTTCTGTGACTCGAATTCATGACTATCAAAAACATGGTAATAAATTACTAGTACACCAAGACTCCCATTCTAATACTGTATTTTATTTAAGTTTTGAAAAATGATACAAGACTACAACCTATTTAATCAGTGTTAGGACCGATGGGTGAAATGGTTGGATGCTACCTCCTATGCCACGTAGCGAAGACAAATACAAACAACCTCCTCCAAATGGAAGTGATGAAATTGTACAGAATAATTAACTATCTATATATGCATCTCAAAAGTTTGCTTAATGGTTATACTAAACTGATACCGGAACAGAGCCATAATTGAAGATTCCAATAGGAAATACGGTCAGTCTGTGTTACCTAATACGCTTGTGCTCCGTTCTATGCCTTGATGAGGGGAAAGTGAAGATTCTAATAGAGAACATGACCAATTTGTGTTCCCTAACATGTCGTTTTGCGCTCCAATGAGGAGTTGATAGGAGTCCAGTGGAAAACACGGCCAAGTTGTGTTCCCTAATATGGTTGTGATATAAAAAAAACAGAGGAGAAAAAGGATAAAGGGAAAAAACCAATATATCATTGATACCAAAAACAAGCCTATAAATAGACTTTTACAATTGACCATGCCAACATGAAAAATAATTAAAAATAAAAGACTCAGTTACCTAAAAACTCAGACAAATCAAAAACAAGACAAATTATCTAAATTTTTAACACCCTCCCTTAAACTGAAATCGGCAGAAATCAGTTTAAGAGAAAAACAACAGCAGCACGTGAATAAACTCCAAGTAGACCACGTAACCTCACAAATGTAGCTAACTTGAGAGGCTTGGTCTGTATATCTGCAACTTGATCTTCACTTCGGCAATAAATCAGTCCATCATTGCACAAAAATAATACTTCACATCGATATGTTGCTTCAACTTGTTTGATTGCTGTTATCACAAAAAATTGTAGTTGCTTCAAGTTTGAATTTTTCTCAACCAGATAGCTTGACAAGCACAAGCAGTTGCAGCAATAAATTCAGCTTCTGTAGTTGACAAGGAGACAATTGGTTGCTTCTTGGAAGACCATGATACAGCCCCTGTGCCCAACATAAATACATAGCCTGAAGTGCTCTTTCTATCATCTTGATCTCCTGCATAATCACTATCAGTAAACCCGAACAACTCTGATTTTTCACCCTTCTTGTAGAATAATCCAAAATCTTTAGTTCCTTGTAAGTAGCGAAGGATTCTCTTGGCAGCTAATAAATGTATTTCTGTTGGATTTTCCATGTATCTACTTATTAAACTCACTGGATACATTATGTCTGGCCTTGTTGCAGTTAAATACATCAAGCTGCCAACAATTTGCTTATAAATTGTACTGTCCACCTTCTTCCCTTCATGATCCTTGTTTAGCTTCAAGCCGAACTCAGTTGGAGTGCTTACAGGATTGCAATCCTTCATTTGAAACCTGTTCAAAATTTCTTGCACATACTTCTTTTGAGAAATAAAGATTCCATTAGTTGATTGCACTACTTCCATGCCAAGGAAGTAATGCATCATTCCAAGATCAGACATTTCAAATTCAACCATCATAGATTTCTTGAATTCCTGAAACAAGATATCATCAGTCCCAGTAAATATGAGATCGTCTACATATAAGCAGACGATGAGCAATTTTCCCTTATCTCCAACTTTAATAAAGAGTGTATGTTCATATGGACATTTGTGAAAGCCTTCTTTGAAGAAATAGGACTCAATGCGACTATACCAAGCTCGTGGGGCTTGTTTTAATCCATAGAGAGCCTTCTTTAATTTATATACTTTATGCTCATTTCCGATCTTAATATAACCAAGAGGTTGTTCTACAAATACCTGTTCCTCCAAGTTTCCATGCAAAAATGCTGATTTGACATCTAGTTGGTAAATAGGCCATGAGTTCTGTGCCGCCAATGCAACCACCAATCTGATTGTGTCATGTCTTGCAACAGGAGCAAAAACTTCTGTATAATCAATTCCATACTCTTGCTTATATCCCTTAGCTACTAGACGCGCCTTATACTTGTCAACTTCACCATTTTCTTTTATCTTTGTTTTGAAGACCCACTTTACACCAATGGTTTTGTGTCCTTTTGGAAGATCAATCAGCTCCCAAGTATCATTTCTTTCAATGGCTTCAATTTCATCATCCATCGCCTTACGCCATTTTGCATCTTTGACGGCACTTTCAAAGGTTGTAGGATCACAATCTGAAAATAAAGCAAAATGTGTAAGAGGATCATCACCTTGATCAATTCCAGTCACCTCATAATTAGACATCCATGCTGGTCTTCTTCGAACACGTTGTGGCCTTTGCGATTCTACTTCCATTGAACTTTGATCTGTTATAGGAGTATTTTGAGAGACTTCCTCATGTTGCTTATCCTCCATAGGTTGTTGTACTTTCTCATCATCATCAAGATCTACTGGGATTTGTTGCTTATCCTCCATAGATTGTTGTACTTTCTCATCATCATCAAGATCTGCTGGGATAATTCTTTTAACACCATTTTGATTCCATGGCCAAGTGTCTTTTTCATCAAAAATAACATCACGACTTATAATGATTTTCTTAGTGCAAGGATTATATAATCTATAAGCTTTTGATGTATTACTTATACCAAGAAAAATGCATTTTTCACCTTTGTTGTCTAACTTCTTTCTCCTTTCATCTGGAATATGAGCATAAGCAATACATCCGAAAATCCGAAAATGATCAACCGTTGGTTTTCTTCCACTCCAAGCTTCCTCTGGTGTCATATTTTGAACAGATAATGTGGGACTTCTATTCAATATATGGATACTCCAATTAACTGCTTCTGGCCAAAAATTTTTAGGAATACCACTTGTCGTCAGAAGGCTTCGCACCATATTCATAATAGTGCGGTTCTTCCTTTCACATATACCATTCTGTTGGGGTGTGTAAGCAGCTGTAAGTTGTCTTCTGATTCCATGATTCTCACAAAAATTTGCAAATTCATGTGAGTTATATTCTCCACCACGATCTGTACGCAGAACTTTAATCGAATTGCCACTTTCTTTCTCGACAAGTACTTTATAATTTTTGAAAGCAGTAAAGGCTTCGGATTTTTCTTGCAAAAAATAAATCCATATTTTGCGACTATAATCATCAATAAAGGTAATTATGTATCTTTTACCTCCATTAGAGTGTGGTGTTATTGGCCCGCAAATATCTGAATGGACAAGCTCCAATGCCGCCTTTGCTCTCCAAGATTTTCCCTGGGGGAATTGATTACGGTGTTGTTTGCTAACAACACATTCTTCACAAACTTGAGAAGGATTTGTAATTTGAGGAAGACCGATCACCATATTCTTTTGTTTTAGTGTTTTTAATCCACTAAAATTTAGATGTCCATAACGAAAGTGCCATAACCATGCCTCATCATCAAATTTTGCTGAAAAACATGAATGAGATGTTGTATGAAGATAAAGTGGAAACATACGATTGGCTGTCATGTGAACTTGCGCAATTAATCCCAACTTTGCATCTTGAATGCGACAAACTCCTTCTTTAATAGCAATTTCATATCCTTTTTCTTGTAGTTGACCCACACTAAGCAAATTAGTCTTTAAATCTGGCACAAAAAGAACATTAGAGATAGTATGGGTAGTATTTCCTTTTGCTTGTATGGTTACCTTTCCCTTTCCCATAACAGAAATTGTAGAGTTGTCGCCAAATTTGACAGAACTGCGAAAGGTTTCATCTAAGTCAGAAAATGTATCCTTCTCCCCACACATGTGGTTGCTGCAACCTGTATCTAAATACCATACATGTCGTTGAGTTTTCTCTTTCTCATGACATACCATCAAAAGAGACACTTCTTCTTCTTCTTCTGCAAAGTTAGTCTGATCTCCATTTTGTTTATTCAAATTAGTGTAACATTCTGATCTATAATGGCCATACCTATGACATCGGTAACATTCAACATTGGACTTGTCTGCTGACTTTGTTCTATCAGTTGTTGAATAATAACCTCCACGTCCTCTTCTTTGAAAATAATTCTCTTGATGTTGATTTTGTTGTTGGTTTCCTCGATCGTTGTTGTATCTTCCTCCTCTTCCTCGACCTCTGCCTCTTCCTCGTCCTCTATCACTTCTATAATTTGTAGAGTGATTTTCTGATAAAGCCTTCAATGCTTGCTCCTCTTTTTCATATTGATTGATTTTCTGCTCATGAACCAATAATGAACCTTGTAATTCATCAATTGAAAGTGTACTTACATCATTTGCTTCTTCAATGGCGCAGACAACAAAATTAAATTTTGGTGTCATAGATCGAAGGATTTTTTCGATGATGAGAACATCCTCTGTCTTGTCACCAAGGATCCGCATTTTATTGACGATTGTCATCGTTCTTGAAAAATATTCTGAAACTGATTCTCCTGATTTCATTCGGAGCATTTCAAACTCTGAACGAAGTGCTTGAAGCTGCTGCCTCTTAGCTCTTGTCGTGCCTTGGTACTTCTTTTTCATAGAATCCCAGATATCTTTTGCAGTATCCTTGCAGAGAATGGTTTCCAAGATTGAACGATCTATAGCTTGGAAGAGATAATTCTTTGCTTTAAGATCTTTCAATTGCTCTTCTGTTAGCGCAGCATCTTCTTTTGATTTTTCTACTCCAGAAATCACGACCGTCCAATATTCTTTGGACCTTAAGAAATTCTCCATGAGCATGCTCCAATGGTCATAGTGACCATCAAAGCGTGGAATTGCAGGTTGCACAAAATTACTTTCGGATGCCATTGAAGGAGATAATTCTGATACCTGGCACCGACGTTGCGATTCCTCGCGTCTGCTTGCTGGCGATCGCCTTCGGCCTCTGATTCGCGATGGCTGGCCAAAGAAGACTTATGTGATTGGGGCACAAGATAAAGCAGCTCCCAAAAAAAAGGTTGATCTTCCACGTGGTCTACGTGGTCAGAAATCAGATAAGGTTGATGTCAGGTACTCGAGGATTACGGCGACGGTGACGAAGGAGGCGGCGGCGAAAAATTAACCTAATTTGGCTCTGATACCACTGATATAAAAAAAATAGAGGAGAAAAAGGATAAAGGGAAAAAACCAATATATCATTGATACCAAAAATAAGCCTATAAATAGGCTTTTATAATAGACCATGTCAACATGAATAATAATTAAAAATAAAAGACTCGGTTACCTAAAAATCCGGACAAATCAAAAACAAGACAAATTATCTAAATTTTTAACAGGTTGTGCTCCTGAGCATGGTTAGACCGTGTCCGCTGACACATCCGTGTTGCTTTGCCATGGGATCGACGGACCAAAGAGCCAAATGAACTATTTTACAATTAAATTTGGATTATTTTTCTTTTTTACATCATTAGGGTTTAGGGTCTATTTAAACCTTTGTTTATTTGATGTGACGAGACTTTTTTTATTGATTTTTAATCTATTATATTTGTTTAACCTAGAGACAACTTCTCTACGTTTATGATTCCTTACGTCTTTCTCTAAACTTTCTCTTTGAAATTTCACCTTCAAAATAAATCGTATTCTTTCCGGTATCAATACTACATCTTATCACATGCCAATTTGTTAAAGAATGAGTTGTGTTTCACAAGGCTTCCAAATTCTATCTTTACTTCTCAAACAAGCTTCAGGATGACTCTCTTACTTTTTAATTATGTGAGGCGATTGTGTTAGATTTTATCACGCTATTGATGGACTTACATGTTATTTGCAATATGCGGATTTATATCATTGTAAATATAAACCCATTGAGTGATCTAATTAAGATAATTAATTGTGGATTTGTATTATTGGATGTGAGTCTATGTAGAATCTATTAACCCATTCTGTTATTATTGATGAATTGATAACAAAATTGAGTTCATTATAAATAGGGCGTAATCTCATAAGATTGAGTAATTCAAGATCTCCATACTATTCATTAGTGAGAAGAATAAAGTGTCGCCCAAATCCATATGAAAGATCCACATTTTTTGCTTCTTACTTCTTACGTGGATAACACAAAGAATAAGAAAATATGCATTGTTGTTGATATTGTTGTCTTTTATGTTGTCAAATGAAAAACTCATTATCTGTGCTTAATTAAGTTTTCTTGATTTTGTCAATAAAATTGTAGGCTTTTATTTCTTTTTAAAAAAATCATTTGAGTGAACATTAATTTTCATAATATTTAAAAATTATTGTTCTCAATATAGTATATTGAGATGGTGTTTAACGAAATGGGTGTAATAAGGAGAATGAGCCGAACATATAGGAGTTTGTTTAGAGTGATTTGGACATTTTTAGGTTCATCAGTCACGTTTGGGACAAAATTAGCTGATGGACCTAATTATGCATTGTGAAAATCAGAAATTTAATTTTGTCCATCATAACTAGGGGAGTTCTATGAACTTATCATTTGTGGTCTCAGATAGGAAATATCATCGTCATACTATTTACAATGAGATTCTGACATCATTTCTTAAGGAAGGAACGAGTTTAAAAAAACTAAGTTTAATATAGTGTATCACGATGGTATTTGACTGCATGAGAGTAATAAAGAGACTATGTTGAGCACATAAAAGTTTGTTTGGAGTGATTTAGACATCTCTAGGACCAATAGCCACTTTTGGGATGAAATCGACGGATGAACCTATGACATTCTAAAAATTAAAAATTTTATTTTGTACGACAAAGGGGAGTCTTATGAACTCATTTGTGGTGTCGAATAATCAGTATCATCGATCGTCTTACCATTTACAATGAGCTTTCAACATCATTTACAATGAGTTTACTATAAAAAGGAACTGAGTGACAACTCAATTCTAGTAGCTACGATTTCATAGTTGCTATAATGTGAATGATAAATTTTAAATTTTGAGAGGTTATAACTTTTGACTCATGTTGAAACACAGAACATACAATATATCAAATCAAAACTCGTTTAGAGATCTTCGATTTGATATATTATACGTTCCGTGGTTCAACCCGAGTCAAAAATTATCACCTCTCAAAATTTAGGATTTAACATTCACATTGTAGCAGTTATGAAATCATAGCTATTATCACTATGTGGCAGCTCTGTTGTAGTAGGTACAAAATCATAGCTGCTACAATATAAATATTAAATCTTAAATTTTGAGATACTATAACTTTTGACACAGGTTGAATCACAAAACACACATATATTAAATTGAGGTTCGTCTAGATATCTTCGATTTGATATATTATGTGTTCCGTGATTTAACTTGAGTAAAATATTATAGCCTTTCAAGGTTTAAAATTTAACATTCATATTGTAGCAGCTATGAAATCTTAGATGCTACAACTACGTGGCAGCTCCGTTGTAGCAGCTAAGAAACCGTAGCTGCTACTGCTATAACCTGAATGTTAAATCTTGAATTTTGAAAGGTTATAACTTTTGACTCGGGTTGAACCACAAAACACACAATATATCAAATCGAAGATCTCTGAATAAACTTCGATTTGATATATTGTGTATTTCGTGGTTCAACCCGAATCAAAAGTTAAGACCGCTTAAAATTTAAAATTTAACATTTATATTATAGCAACTACGAATTATAGTTGTTATAACTAAGTTGTTTTGCAGTTCCTTTTTATAGTAAGCTTGTTGTAATTGATGATAGAAGCTCATTGTAAATGGTAAAATTATGATACTTATTATCTAACACCACCAATGAGTTCATAGGACTTTTCTATGATGGATTAAATTAAATTTTTTATTTTTAAAATATCGTAGGCCCAGTTTAGCTTTAGATTTAGAAAATTCGGAATGATTTCAAATGAAGACATATGTATTCGTCTAATGCTCCTGAATATATCTATGGCCTTAAACAATAATGTATACTATGTTGAGAGTAATGACCCAGAAGCAAACTCTTCAACGGAGACAAAGGAAGATATTAGATTTTTTTTAAATAAAAAAATATCTTGAAGTTGTTTTCCCTAGATGAACAATAAAAAAGAAGAGTGAGGTATTATCGAAAAGAGAATTATATGAGATATTTGATTTCATCAATCCAAAAATGAGATATGTATTTATTATTATTATTATTATTATTATTATTATCCTCTTCCTCTTTGGAATGACCAGAAAATTGAGCCGCGCGCCTTAGGCAGGCCCAGTTTTTGACACAGCTCGGTGAGGGCCTGGCATATCACAGCTCTTGCAGGCCCATGCCAATTACAACTCAAATCACGTTGAACTTGATCAGATCACGATCAACCCGACGACCCATCTTTAATACTCGAACACTACTACTAGTTTATTGTGAGTATTCAAGTGTATACCTCACGGCGAAGTTTCATGCGAAGCTTCGTGTTGGAATTGGAATTGCTAGAGACAATTAAGTTGCTGTCATCCTTCCTTCCCTGATCCATTGCATTGGTTTGCTTTGCGTGGACTCCATGGATGACTACACAAAATGACTGGAATGGCAGCGATGACTTCTCAATCATCAGAGACGTATTAGACTAGTTAGTAGATACAATTTGCTCTCATCCTTTCCTAATCCATTGCTTTGTGCGCACTCTCAATCGATGACTTCTCGCACAGGCTTCAATGGCAGCAAGTCCAAGTCCAAGTCCTCCATGGTTTACTTTTGCCGACAAAGTGGAGCCATGTTGATTGACTAACGATGGACTTGGATCTCTTTTTTTTTTTCTTTTATATTAATTCCAACTTCTTCACCAGTTTTGCAGTGATCCATCAAGGTGTATGATCATGGAGGAGAAGAATCTTTGTCTCTACACGTCTATGTTCTCCCTTCTCCTCCTCTTCTCCAACTTTGGAACAGCTGCAGGCTCTCACTGCCCTTCCTTTTCTTGTGGCCGACTCCATAACCTCAGCAGCCCTCTCCGCCGGAAAGGCGATCCCTCCGGCTGTGGAAGACCAGTTTACGAGCTCGACTGCACCGGCGACGAAGCCGTCATCCACATCGGCGCCGCAGACTACTACGTTACCCAAGTGGATTCAAAACTCCCGATTCTCCTATACTGAAATGATTGAATACCCTTTCAGCCTGGTGGATCCTAATTACTTAGTCAACGAAACCTGTCGTCTCCCGTCTCAAACTATTCTGCAATTGGATACGCACTGCGAATATATTTTCGGCATTGATCTCACAGCTTGTTTCATGAATTGCACTAAAGAAATCCATGCTAGCGGTTACGTACCAGTTTCTTGCCTGAGCAGCCACAGCGACAGCAGTTTTACCTACGCCGTAGTTGGATTTGATGGCATGATCTACAACACCTCCAATCCTCATGCAAGCCTTTGGGTTGTATTCCCCTGCTTGACGATTACTCCATGTCGTACGGTTCTCTTTTGGAGAATATTTCTGCAGCTGACGTGTACTCGATTCTACAAAAGGGGTTCTATTGTTACATACACGCCGTCCTCCCTCCCTATCTGTGGCTATTCGTACTTGTCTCAATGTGGCTGTTTCTAGGTGCCATATCTCTGGAAACGATCACAAGCATTGATCCTTAAAAGAAATCATGTAATCTGTTGATCAAATCTGTTTCTTGCTTGCAGATACTTGTATCATAGCGACAAAGTGCGCTCTGTTGTATCCTTGTTAATTAGAGCCGAGATACGATTTTTCGACTGCGCCAAGGGTTACTTTGCTTACTCCAGCAGGAATTTCAGACTGATAACGGTCATAAAGGTATCAACTCAGATTGTCCTTTTCTTGATAGGTATATATGTAGCTAGCAACTCTAGCTATTTTATACTTCTTAACATTCACAATACTAATGTTTTTGTTCTTCTAGTGCAGCTCTAGTGCTACTTTGTAGGTTTGTGGCTGCGCCCATGATAATTTTGTTCTTCCTCGCCTACAAATTATGGCTCACAAAAGGGGAGATCGATATCGTGGAGAGGTTTCTTCGTAACCATCAAGCATTAGTGCCAAAGCGATATGCCTACTCTGAAATAGTCGCGATCACAAGGCACTTTAGAGACAAGTTGGGACAAGGAGGATTCGGATCCGTGTTCAAAGGAGAGCTCCCTGGCGGTGTTCTTGTCGCTGTCAAACTGTTGGGGGATTCCAAACTGAACGGCGACGACTTCATCAATGAAGTTTCAACTATCGGAAAGATCCACCACGTTCATGTGGTGAGACTTGTTGGATTTTGTGCCGAAGATTCCAAAAGAGCACTGGTCTATGAGTACATGGTTAATGGCTCCCTCGATAAGTATATTTTTGGCGACAGAACAACAAGCAATATGTTTACCTCAAACAAACTCATTGAGATTGCCACTGGCATTGCACGAGGCATCGATTACTTGCACAGGGGATGCGATATGCAAATTTTACACTTCGACATCAAGCCTCACAACATTTTGCTCGATCATAATTTCAATCCGAAGATTGCTGATTTTGGATTGGCAAAACTGTACCCGAGGAACAAAGCTCTGGTGTCGGTTAGTGCTGCAAGAGGAACGATAGGCTACATAGCACCTGAATTGATATCTAGGAGCTTCGGAGTTATATCTTACAAGGCCGATGTGTATAGCTTCGGAATGTTGCTATTGGAAATGGCAGGAAAAAGAAGGAATGTAAATCCTCGCGTAGAGAATTCAAGTCAAGTTTACTATCCCTCATGGATTTATGATAAGCTCTCTCAATTAGATGATGAGGCACGACTAGATAACACATTTGAGATAGAATCTTTGGAGAAAAAGTTGGCCCTGATTGGATTGTGGTGCATTCAAACTAAATCATACGATCGGCCAACAATGAGTAGAGTATTAGAAATGTTAGAAGCTGATGTTGAGACTCTACCGTTGCCGCCCAAGCCGTTTCATTCCTCAACCAATACGATTGCGATAGGTGAGCCTTGCTCAAATTCAACAATTATTGACTTAGCAAGCATTTCAGAATCAGGTGATACAATTCTTGAAAATGATCATCGTGAGTCTTTAATTTGTACCTCTTAATGTTATTGTCTGTGAGTTAAGTCTTTGCTTTCAATTAAGGGCGGTGTTGCTTTTATAAGGCCTTGCTTTTGCAAACTTAATTTGTTCTAATTATTTATGGAATATTAATTTGTGATTCTGCCCTAATAAACTCATTGTTGCTATAATTTTCTGATCTCTTATGTTTCAAAGGGCATGATTTTGAAGAACTCATTATTGAAAAACCATTTGAATGAACATTAGTTCACTCATAATATTTGAATTATGTCCAAGAAATGTACAAAAGTATTAAAAAGGACATTCCATGTATAAAATTTCTGTCAATATAGGATTACGAGAAAGAGTCAAATTATATTGAATCTATTATATACAGTTTTACTCTACCTTGCATAAGTTATTTTTTGCGACTCGAATTCATGACTATCAAATAACATGGTAATAAATTACTAGTACACCAAGACTTCCATTCTAATACTGTATTTTATTTAAGTTTCGAAAAATGATACAAGAGTTTGAGAGACTACAACCTATTTAATCAGTGTTAGGACCGATGGGTGAGACAGTCGGATGCTACCTCCTATGCCACGTAGCGAAGACAAATACAAAGAACCTCCTCCAAATGGAAGTGATGAAATTGTAGAGAATAATTAACTATCTAGATATGCATCTCAAAAGTTTGCTTAATAGTTATACTAAACTGATGTAGGAACGGAGGTATAATTCAAGATTCCAATAGGAAATACGGTCAATCCGTGTTACCCAACACGTCCGTGCTCCGTTCTATGCCTTGATGAGGAGAAAGTGAAGATTCTAACAGAGAACATGACCAATTTGTGTTCCCCAACATGCCATTTTGCGCTCCGATGAGGAGTTGATAGGAGTCCAATGGAAAACACGGCCAA
>NC_133864.1:4192366-4224791 GCF_044706935.1 Curcuma longa | reverse complement strand
TTATTCTTCCTTTGTTTTACTGCTATATGTTTGTCTAGTCGTCGATTTTCTTAACAGATGACTACAAAAAGTGACTGGCATGGCAGCGATGACTTCTCAATCGTCAGAGACGTATTAGACTAGTTAGTAGATACAATTTGCTCTCATCCTTTCCTAATCCATTGCTTTGTGCGCGCTCTCAATCGATGACTTCTCGCAACGGCTTGAATGGCAGCAAGTCCAAGTCCAAGTCCTCCATGCTGTACTTTGGCCGACAATTGGCAAAATTCCAAAAAAAGTGGAGCCATGTTGATTGACTAACTATGGACTTGGATCTCTTTTATTAATTCCAACTCTTCTCCAGTTTTGAAGTGATCCATCAAGGTCCATGATCATGGAGGAGAAGAATCTTCTGTCTCTACACGTCTATGTTCTCCCTTCTCCTCCTCTTCTCCAACTTTGGAACAGCTGCCGGCTCTCACTGCCCTTCCTTTTCTTGTGGCCGGCTCCAAAAACTCAGCAACCCTTTCCGCCGGAAAGGCGATCCCTCCGGATGTGGAAGAGCAGCTTACGAGCTCGACTGCGCCGGCGACGAAGCCGTCATCCACATCGGCGCCGCAGACTACTACGTTACCCAAGTGATTCAAAACCCTTTCAGGTTGCGCCTGGTGGATCCGAACTTAGTCAACGGAACCTGCCGTCTCCCCTCTCAGCCTTTGACACGCTCTGATCCGCAAAGTGAATTCCACTTCGACACGAGCTTCACAGCTTGTTCTGTAAGTTGCAGAGAAGAAATCCATGCTGGTATTACGTGCCAGTTCCTTGCCACGGCGATACCAGTTTTTCCTATGTCGTGGTTGGATTTTATGTTGGAAATGAACTGAGCAACCTCCAACGCTCATGCAAGCCTTTGGGTTGTGTCCCTGTGCTCGACGGTTACAACGACGTCGACTATACACTTTTGGAGAACACTTCTGTCGCCGACATCTACCTAATGTTTCAAAAGGGGTTTATTTGTGAAACACGCCGTGATCTCCTCCTATCCGAGGTCACTCGCATTTGTCAGAAGAGAGTTCTAAGGTGCCTTACCTCTGAAACAAACATTCCATAAAAGAAATCATGTAATCGTGTTGTCTTTCTTCTCTTTTGCTTGCAGAATCTTGAATCGTAGAGACAAAGTGCGCCTTGTCGTATCCTTGTTAATTAGAGGCGAGATGACTTTTTTCGACTGCGTGAATGGTTACTATCAAAAATCCAGTAGGACTTACAAACTGATATATGTCATAAAGGTATCAATTCAGATTATGATCATCTTGATAGGTACGTAGCTAGCAGCAACTCTAGCTATTTTATACTGCTCGATCATTCACAATACTTATGGCTCTGTGCTTCTAGTGCAGCTCTAGCGCTACTTTGTCGGTTTGTGGTCGCGCCGATGACTGTTTTGTTCTTCCTCGCCTACAAATTATGGCTCACGAAAGGGGAGATCGATATCGTGGAGAGGTTTCTTCGTAACCATCAAGCATTAGTGCCAAAGCGATATGCCTACTGTGAAATAGTCGCGATCACAAGGCATTTTAGAGACAAGTTGGGACAAGGAGGATTTGGATCCGTGTTCAAAGGAGAGCTCCCTGGTGGTGTTCTTGTCGCTGTCAAACTGTTGGGGGATTCCAAACTGAATGGCGACGACTTCATCAATGAAGTTTCAACTATCGGAAAGATCCACCATGTTCACGTGGTGAGACTTGTTGGATTTTGTGCCGAAGATTCCAAAAGAGCACTGGTCTATGATTACATGGCTAATGGCTCCCTCGATAAGTACATTTTTGCCGACAGAACGACAAGCAATATGTTTACCTCAAACAAACTCATCGAGATTGCCACTGGCATTGCACGAGGCATCGATTACTTGCACACAGAGCCGGTCCTGGTTGTCCAAAGGCCCTGGGCGAAACTATAATTTTTGGGCCATGATTAAGCGAATCAAAAAAGACATGACCAAATTTAATTCTTATACCATTTGATAGAGGACAAATTTTAACCTTCCTAAATTTCATAATAAAATTTCATAATACAACTAATTTCATCTTTAAAAAAATTCTCAGCTTTTATCTCAGAGACCTTCAAATATGTAAAAGAAGAGATACTAGAGCAATATATCTATATCTATCTTGTGATAATCAGGCAAAGTCCGGAGTTAGAAAACTATGAAGGTTACCAGTTGAAATAGCAGGTCATTAGAAACGTCATAGAACAAGTACACCCTTTGAACAAGTGAGTAAAAAAGATAGTGAGTGATGCTGGATCTGATGGCTTTTGGAAGAGCATCCAGCGTCTCTTGCTGTTGGATCCCTTCTGAGTTTGTTCTGAACTTCAAACCAAGATATGAGATCATTTGTTCTTGTAAGCGCTCAGGTAGTTGATTTCTTTGTGCAAACCCTGTGGCTGCTTGGATTGTATCCCTCTGCAATGATCATGACACATCCTTAATGTTCTGAAATGAGATTAAACATTGGTTGCAAACTCAACTTGCTGGATTCTGAATGGAATGAACAAGTTTTGCATTGTGAAACTTACATATCTTCTAGTTCTGCTAGTTCTATGAACTACCAAACTGGCATAGGGTACTCCAGAATGTTAGTCTTGGTAGTCTAAAAACAAGCATAAATAAATCACAAATCAAATGATCTAAGCTTTAATTCAATAGCAGGAGATACTCCACATCCACTTGGAACTAGCAATGAAACTGCTTAACTTTGCAACATCTTAGATAATAATGAAGACACATGATGCGATATTACCAGAACTGCAAGGTTGAATCTGCAATCTCCCAGTCACAGCTAGAATAAATCACACAACTGTGATGAATGAGAAATTATCAGCAGAGGCTGACAGCGCAAAAAAAAGAGTACAATTCGCTTGATAAATGAAGATTTCAAGTGCGCATTCCACCTCAACGTGCACAGAGCAAATATCGGTCAAAATCAGAAGCGCATAGTAATAATATATCATCTCAAAATTATTACAATATTACCTCAAGAGTGCATCCGCAAGTGTCAGCGCCTCAGCAGTTGCTGTTGCAATAAGAGCTGGTGCCTGAAATCTGCTTTGTCATTAAGAGTCAAAAACATTCACATGATTCATCAAACATGAAAACAGATTGAAGAACAAGATTTTTTAGACATACCTAGCAAGGTTGTAGTTCGACAAGTTTCTACAAAAATGCCAGAGCAAATGACCTCAGTGTAGTTCCAATAAAAGAATATGCTCCTTTGTTTGAGGCATTGGTCCATCAAGTGTTGAATATAGATAACTTCAGTGTGTTCTTTGATCCACAATCACAAAATCTAATAGGAGGTATACTGCACAGGTACATGCTACTTTGTCGCTTTTGCAAATGGTTTAGTTTACATTTTGGTGTGAAGTTAAACAAGTTTTAAAGAAGTCAACAGAAAACAAGAAGATGATTGTGAAGCACATTTAGCAAACATTATTACAAATACCCTTGCAGAGAGCGAGGATGCAGAGAGCGAGGATGCGATCTCTGGCTTCGAGCGAGGCGAGGAGCGGGCAGCGAGCGAGGAGAGGATCAGAGGATGAGCGACGGCTTCGAGCGAGCCCGGAGCCGCGAGGTGAGGACGGAGGGGCGAGCCGCGAGGTGCGAGGAGAGAGCCCGGAGCCGCGAGGCGAGGAGCGGCAGGCCGGCAGCGAGGCGCGAGCGGTGCGAGGAGAGAGCCCGGAGCCGCGAGGCGAGGAGTGAGCCGCGAGGCGAGGAGCGGCAGTGAGCGGTGCAAGGAGAGGATGTGAGCGAGAGAAGAGAACGGGCGGCGGCGAAGACGAGGATTACGGCGCTTTCCACTCCCAACGTAACCCTAAACGGCTAATTCAGTAATTCCAAATATAAAATTTAATAATTAAGGGTTTAAAATTGGGCCCCTCTGATCTTTGGGCCCTGGGCGGTCGCCCAGTTTGCCCCGGCCCAGGGCCGGCTCTGCTTGCACAGGGGCTGCGAGATGCAAATTTTACACTTCGACATCAAGCCTCACAACATTTTGCTCGATCGTAATTTCAATCCGAAGATTGCAGATTTTGGATTGGCAAAACTGTACCCGAGGAACAAAGCTCTGGTGTCGGTCAGTGCTGCAAGAGGAACGATAGGCTACATAGCACCTGAATTGATATCTAGGAGCTTCGGGGTTATATCTTACAAGGCCGATGTGTATAGCTTCGGAATGCTGCTATTGGAAATGGCGGGAAAAAGAAGGAATGTAAATCCTCGCATAGAGAATTCAAGTCAAGTTTACTATCCCTCATGGATTTATGATAAGCTCTCTCAATTAGATGAGGCACGACTAGATAACACATTTGAGATAGAATCTTTGGAGAAAAAGTTGGCCCTGATTGGATTGTGGTGCATTCAAACTAAATCATACGATCGGCCAACAATGAGTAGAGTATTAGAAATGTTAGAAACTGATGTTGAGACTCTACCGTTGCCGCCCAAGCCGTTTCATTCCTCAACCGATACGATTGCAATAGGTGAGCCTTGCTCGAATTCAACAATTATCGACTTAGCGAGCATTTCAGAATCAGGTGATACAATTCGAAAAGGTGAGTCTTTAATTTGTACCTCTTAATGTTATTGTCTGTGAGTTAAGTCTTTGCTTTCAATTAAGGGCGGTGTTGCTTAAATGTATAAGAGCCTTGCTTTTGGCTGCTTGCAAACTTAATTTGTTCTAATTATTTATGGAATATTAATTTGTGATTCTGCCCTAATAAACTCGTTGTTGCTATAATTTTCTGATCTCTTATGCTGATTTTGAAGAACTCATTACTTATGGGGTTTATTAAATTTTCTCTTTGAATAGCAACAACATGAGTTATCTTTAAAAATCCATGTTCAGAGAGCATTACATGCAAACATACTTCAATATCACTCAAAAAGAGTTTAAAAAACATACCAATCTACATGAAAATAATACTCAATTTTTTTAAAAAAGGTTTATTAAGGTCCAAAATATGATACCAGAATCATAGACTAGAACTACATGTGTAATTAAAAAAAACTTAGGACGGATGCATGCTACTTCCTATGTCACATAGCCAAGACAAATACAAACAACCTCCTCTAAATTGAAGTGATCGATACCTATCTATTTATATATTGTTGGAAATTTGAATGAAATAAAAGGTGTTGGAAGGAGTAAACTCTTTTGTGAATGAGAATATAGTTCCACATTGAAAGTTTCAAGGCATATGTGTTGGTTTATATTGTATCACAAGCATTGATGTTGTGAACAAATGCATGGAAATAGACTCTCTTTTATGCGTGAGTGAGCAGAGTGTAAATCTAGGGCTCGGATTGTACTGAACCAAGAGCGACTCTTGTGCGAGCGTGACCTGCGCACGTCGAATGCCGGACCGGGTAGGGAAAAACTTGTCCAAGCAAATGAACCAACATTTTGCCACTTGAAAATGTTTCTTTTTGCTCAAATGATAAGTATGCAACTAATGCATGCATAAATGCAATTTAGTGATGAGTTAACGTATGGATGCAAGTTGAATATATGAACGTATGGATGCATGAATACAATTTAATGGCATGAATGCAACTATAACGTATAGATGAGAAACTTTATATAAGACTCCAAGTCTTGAGTAAAGAGGATAATCTGAAAAAGATAAGCAAATCCACTTACAACCCCATTTTTCTTTCTCTCTGTCAAGTTTTTTTATCGGCTTAACAGAATTCCGTGATAGCATTCGAGTACTATCTCAGTTTGTCGCGATCTACCTGTGCTTGGTGGTCAGCGTGGTTCTGTCGTTGTATCCTGGGAAACAGACATCCGTTGTGACATCTAAGCACCGCCGGAGGGACGAATCTGTTTTAAGGAAACTGCGTTGAACACAAACCTCGACATCATCCTTTCCGTCCACTCAATGACTCGGCATTCGGCGACTCGGCACTCGGCACTTGACTCTCGGCAGTCGGCGACTCGGCCACTCGGTCCTCTCGGCAATTGGCGACTCGGCCATCCGGTTGACTCAGTACCGGTAATCGAGAAAACACCAGCCCCTGCTGACAACTTGAAATTATCAGTTCAAGCCATCTCTACAAGATAAATTGATTGTCTTGTAATTTTAATTCAGCAAAGAATTAATTTTTCCAGCAAAGAT
Source organism: Curcuma longa (assembly GCF_044706935.1). Taxonomy (NCBI): domain Eukaryota; kingdom Viridiplantae; phylum Streptophyta; class Magnoliopsida; order Zingiberales; family Zingiberaceae; genus Curcuma; species Curcuma longa. The sequence continues at coordinate 4,218,635 of NC_133864.1, read as the reverse complement.
TATCCAACAATCTTAAAACAGAAGAGAAGTTCACATATATGTGTATCTAAAAACTTTAATTAATAGTTATACTAAACATTTTTACATGCCAATGCGCTAACTAATGGCTCAGTTTAATTGCCATGAACAAATATAGCATAGTAATATGTAAAGAATGAGTTGGGTTGACAGAGCTTCCAAGTTCTATCTTCACTTCTCAGACAAGCTTCAAGAAAACTCTCCTGTTCCTTAATTCTGTGAGGCGGTTGCAAATGAAACCGAGGACGAAGATGAAGAAGGACCACCAGCAACTTTTGACATAGTTAATCAAGGAAGAACAGATACCACTTGCACATGTTGTATTGTTTCATCCTTCTATGTGATAATCTACCATCAGAATACCAATGCAACTATGCCTACGAGGCATTGTTTCATCCTTCCATAATCCATTGTTTCGTGTGGACTCATAGTCGAGGGCTTATCTCTATATATTGTTTATATAGCGACAGGAATTCAATGCCCACATCTTGTGATTGGATCACAACTTGTGAGTATCTCTACATATGCAATTATAAATGTATTGAAATTATCTCCAGTCGATGAATTGATGAACGTGGACGTCATCGATTCTATTAAGACTAGTACGTTTAAACTTTTTGGTTTGTCAAGTAGTTGTTCTCACTGATTGGAAACAATTGGATGTTAAGAGTTAAACGTAGATGCTAGTTAAAGGTAACTAGTTTATTGGAGTGACATGTTATGAGACTTCATATGGTTCTATACATATGTCAATAAAGACCTTAGTTCAGCTTAAGTGCGAGTTTCCTTTGATTTGCGGTATTTAAGTCACCTTGGTCATGGAGGCTTATACTTTGACATCTTAAGTAAACATCTCCGAGGATATATAGACCCAGAATGATTGAGTATAAGTCAAAGTACCTGAAGGTATTTGAATAGCTCACAGAGGATTCACCGCTCTTTGTAAAAAGAGATGTATACCTTGCGGTCGCTTGTTAGGATCGTTGCTGAAAGTTTTTGGCCAAAGCATTACATGTCAAGAGTATGACACTCTTGGACACATGTACGAGTAACTTAAACCGACATGACAAGAAAGCAAATTTGAACTAGGTGTGACGTAGTTAGCCTAGTAGAGACTGATACATATAGACCATGTCATGACCCAAGCGAGTATAATGTGGTGAAAGAAACAAGACACATTTCATTATAGTTGCTGAAGGGTTTACAAATTATTCTGAAATTAATTGTTGATTTTTTGATCAATTAGGGATCATGATGTACTACTAGATGTCACTCATGATCATTCCGTAATTGATGATTAATTACGAATGACCAACATAATCGGGAACCTATTGGATAGAACACACACTATAAGTTTTTCGAAGGGCTTAAAACGAGTTTGAGAATTTGATTCTCAATTCAAGAGAATGAAAGTTTGGTTGGACCAGATAAAAGAAAAATTAATGGATTTCATCTTACGAAGATAAAATGAACCAACTTGGATTGGTTCATGATGGAAGATATTTTAACAAAACAGAAGAGATGAAGAGTTTCATCTTGAGAAGACAAAATGAACAAAACTAATTTGGGTTAAATCGGAGGTCATTTAGTCATTGAATCAGACGATTTAGTTTTGAACCAAAATTGAATCCGGTTTACTATAGTAAACCCTAAAATTTCCAATCCGATTCAACTTCAATTCTTTTCCTCCGGTTCACGCCCGCTCGTCGACACGGTTCGCCGCTTGCGCCCGCACGCCTGAGCGACTCGTGCCTTATGGCGCTTGATTCCGTCAAAATCGACGGACGAGGATCGCGATTTCTTCGCGATCTCGCGTTCGTCGGTGAGAAACTCACGGAGGAAGGCTTTAAAGGCAGTCGAGCATCGAGCGGGCCGAAAAAAGCCAACCCTAGCCGCGGTTCCAATCTCCTCCTCTCCTCTTTGCTCACCGCCACCGCCGCGGTCAAAGCTTGCCAGTCTCTTTTCACCCGCAGCCGACCACAGGAGAGTGTCTCCACCGGAGGATAAGAAAACCCTAGTCGTGAGTTTCCTCCTCTCCTGTTTGTCCGCCGCCGCCGCTGCCCCTTTTAATCCGCCGTTGGACAATTTCACCATCGGAATTAGGGTTCTACCACCAATATCCCTACTCAGCCTCGTTGTTGCCACCAAATCGTTCACCGGAGGTGCTGCCCCGAATTCTTTGTTGGCCAAAGAAGTTGTAGCTTTTGGGATCTTGGGTAGCCGTTAGGGTTTTGTCGTCAGAACACCGTGTGCCTATGGTGATTTTCATATTTTTCGAAAAGTGTTCCGGTCCTTCTTTTTCCTTTTCTTACTATCCAAGAAATTCGATTCCCGACGATAGTTAGAAAGCCCCGAAAATGAGCGTGATGTGTGTTGTTGCGTGCTTTCGATATTAGAGTTTTCTCTCACATCGACCGTTGCAGTTTGACGGCTAGTACCGAAGACGGTGACACAACTTGTGGCTTGCGAAGCCATCCTGAAGAACATTTGATGTGGATCACCAGTAAAGGTGGAACTTCAACAAGGGCCGCTTGATTGATGTCATTTCCATTAAGTGTCATACGCTAAGTACGCGTAGAATAATTTATTATTCTAAAAATTTTAAACTCCAATCATGTCTTATACTTGTTATATCCTGTATTTGGATGCGTATGTTGTAATAATTAGATTTAATTATTATTTTATTTTCACTGCATACGTTTGTGAAATATATAAACACGCACAATGCACCGGGACGATCCTAACAATAGTAGCACCACCATACCCTCCACTCATAGTGTACGTAGGAAATATTCCACTATTAAGTCATATATGTTTTCCCACCAACATTGCTCTCCGATGTACGCCAGACATAGAAACGGGGTCAAACATATTTACAGTATCTTGAATCTGATATTTCAAGCCCCCAATATAGCATGCCACCAGCTAGTCTTCAGTTTCTTGTATTTTGTTCCTAGCGATTAACTAAAAAAATTCGATGGTATATTCATCCATAGAATGAGTGCCTTACTTTAATTTTTGCAATCTCGGATACATTAATTGTTGAAAATTGTGTGATAAAAAGGTCCCTCACATGTGATTCTTCTTCTTCTCCCACATGGTAATTTTTTCCTTACCTAATCTATTTCGGGTTATTTCAACTATTGCCATCATACAGTCACCCTTCCACACAATCTGATCGCAACCAAGGGCACACGCCTGCCTTCTAGCACCTCTTTAAAATTCAAAATTTCTTCTACGAAAGCTAGCTAGTCCAAAAACTCCTCAAGTTGTAGGCTATCATGGAACTCAGGAAGTTCAGTTCTTATATCTATCTCCCAACGTTTGCGATCCTCCTCTACTATTGCTCTGCGTTGCCTGCGGGGAACCTCTTCTTCATAAGCGCCCTCCTCTTCTTCTTTCGAGTTGATCCAATAATTGTTATTGCGTCGGATCGAACTCCTTCTATTCACGCTCCCCATCATCTCGACCATCTTCTCTGTTAGTTGATTCATCATTAGTTTCATTCGTTTGTCAACGATCTCGCGAACTCGTTGCTCCATGTCACGTTTGTAAACGTTGTTAACACATGACTGTCTCCTTGACGACATGATGACACAAGATTAGTTCACCTTTGATACCAACTAACAAAGTGAATAACTATTAAATTTGTTGATTTATGCACGAATACTAGAAGTAATCTTCTACAATCTATTGATTCAAAGAATACCAAGAGATAGACAACCAAACTCATGTTTGGGAAAGAAAACAGTGCTGCCATAAATAATATTAATCCAAAACTATTCTTAAAACCCTTAAACATGAGTTTAAATAGACACAAAACAAAACCCTAACTTGCAAAAATCAAAACTACCCTTAAATCATAAAAATAAAAAATTATTATAAATAGTAAAAATTATGTTCGGAGCCTCTGAAAAAACACTAAACGATGTCTGATGGGCCCAAAAGTCAGTTGGTATAGATTTCACCTAATACCTAATAAATGTTTCTAAAAGAGCTTTGATTACTAACCGACCACGCTTTGTTTTGACACTTGAGTTAAAAGTCATGGCCTTTGAAAATTTACCCAGTGGAATCCACATCATATGTGCATAGCGAATTTCTTTTAGTTGAATATTACACAGCTTATTTTATGAATTGCACCAAAGAAATCCATGCTAGGAGTTACATATCAGTTTCTTGCCTGAGCAACCAGGATGCCAATAGTTTTACGTACGCCATAGTCGGATGGATGGCATACAATCTACGACACCTCCAATCCTCATGCAAACCTTTGGGTTGTGTTCCAGTGCTTGAGGATTCTTCCAAGTTGTCTAATTCTTTTTGGGAAGACCTTTCTGTAGCTGATGTGTATTGTATTCGATGCTACAAAATGGGTTCGATTGTTACACATTCCGTCTTTTGATCAGTTAACTGTGAGAGGAAGTAGCAGAAGGGATTTATCCAATAAGGTATCCGACTGTTGGATCGCTTTTGGGATGTTTTGAGTCCATACATTTTAAAGTCTATGCACTTTCGAGTCCAGGTACTTAAGAGTTTACACATTTTTGAGTCCACATACTTTTGAGTCCACACACTTCGGAGTCCATGTACTTTTGAGTCCATGCACTTCTGAGTCCATGTGCTTTTGAGTCATGGACACCACCTTTTAAGAGATGTACCCAAAAGGATTCTTTGCAATCCGTCATTCTAAATCCACATGTACTTTGGCTTTCTGGGAATATATCCAAAGGAGTTATTTGTTCTCAATCCACCATTTTGAATCAATGTGCACTTGGACTTTTCGGGGATGTATCCAAAGAGGTTGTTCTCAATATGTCATTTTGAGTCCATGTGCACTTGCCATTTTGGAAGATGTACCCAAAGGGGTTGTTTTCAATCCAGCAATCTGAGTCCATGTGCACTTGACCTTTCCGGGGATGTACCCAAAGGGATTGTTCTTAATCCACCATTCTGATACCATGTGCACTTGACTTTTCCGGAGATGTACCCAAAAGGGTTTATTCCCAATTTGTCATTCTGAGTTTACGTGCACTTGGCCTTTCCGAGGATGTACACAAAGGGGGTTATTCCCAATCAATCATTTTGAGTTCACAAACACTTGACCTTTCTAGGAAATATACCCAAAGTAATTATTCTTAATCCATGATTCTAAGTCCACATACACTTGACCTATCTAAGATGTACCCAAATCGGTTATTCTCAATCCGCTATTCTACTAAGTCCATGGATATTGCTTCAGAGGCCATGAAGATCTGACCTTCTGGGCTATATCTTCAGGTCACGTATTCTTACTGTCTTTCATAGATCCGCACAGACAAGTCTTCAAAGACTACCATGGCGGGAGCTGCGAGGCGCATTAATAATATTATTAAGTTATGATTCAAATGGAAAACTATTTTCTCATTTATATTGAAGCCAGTTTTATCCATCGTTCCCATCCAACGTGAGCACACATTTTGTTATCTTCCAATTCATCAGACAGGTATTAGACTAGTTAGTAGATACAATTTGCTCTCATCCTTTCCTAATCCATTGCTTCGTGCGCAGTCTCAATCGATGACTTCTTGCAAGGGCTTGAACGGCAGCAAGTCCAAGTCCAAGTCCTCATGCTTTACTTTGTCCGACAAGTGGCAAAATTCCAAAAAAAGTGGAGCCATGCTGATTGAATTACTATGGACTTGGATCTCTCTCTTTCTTTCTTTTTCCTTTTATATATATATTAATTCCAACTTCTTCTCCAGGTTGCAGTGATCCATCAAGCTAAGGTGCATGATCATGGAGGAGAAGAATCTTTGTCTCTACACGTCTATGTTCTCTCTTCTCCTCCTCTTCTCCAACTTTGGAACAGCGGCAGGCTCTCACTGCCCTTCCTTTTCTTGTGGCCGGCTCCATAATCTCAGCAGCCCTTTCCGCCGGAAAGGCGATCCCTCCGGATGTGGAAGACCAGCTTACGAGCTCGACTGCGCCGGCTATGAAGCCGTAATCCACATCGGCACCGCAGACTACTACCTTACTCAAATTATTCAATCTCGTGCCTTGTTGCGTCTGGTGGATCCTAATTACTTAGTCAACGGAACCTGCCATCTCCCCTCTCAACCTTTACTGCCATTCTATGTGCACGGCGAATTTCTTTTCTTCGAATATTACACAGCTTGTTTTATGAATTGCACCAAAGAAATCCATGCTAGGAGTTACGTACCAGTTTCTTGCCTGAGCAACCGCAACAGTTTTACCTACGCCATAGTCGGATGGATGGCAGACGATCTACGACACCTCCAATCCTCATGCAAACCTTTGGGTTGTGTTCCAGTGCTTGAGGATTCTTCCAGGTTGTCCGGTTCTCTTTTGGAGGACCTTTCTGTAGCTGATGTGTATTCGATGCTACAAAATGGGTTCGATTGTTACACACACCATTCTTTGTCTCTATTTGCGATTATTCGTAATTGTCATGAGGCGGCTTCTTTAAGGTGCCATATCTCTGAAAAGCATTCCTTATAAGAAACCTCAATAATCTGTTGATCAAATCTGTTTCTTGCTTGCAGATTCTCGCATCATAGCAACTCGGTGCGCTCTGTTGTTTCCTACTTTTTTAAAGGCGAGAAACGATTTTTCGACTGCATGAGGAATTACTATCAGGACTCCAGGAGGACTTGCATACTGATAACGGTCACAGAGATATCAACTCAGATTGTGCTTATCTTGATAGGTACGCATTTAGCAACTCTAGCTATTTTACACTTCTATAATCACTCACAATACTTATGTTTTTGTGCTTCTAGTGCAGCTCTAGTGCTGCTCGGTAGGTTTCTGTTCGCACCGATGATAGTTTTGTTCTTCCTCGCCTACAAATTATGGCTCACAAAAGGGGAGATTGATATCGTGGAGAGGTTTCTTCGTAACCATCAAGTGTTAGTCCCAAAGCGATATGCCTACTCTGAAATAGTCGCGATCACAAGGCACTTTAGAGACAAGTTGGGACAAGGAGGATTTGGATCCGTGTTCAAAGGAGAGCTCCCTGGTGGTGTTCTTGTCGCTGTCAAACTGTTGGGGGATTCCAAACTGAACGGCGACGACTTCATCAATGAAGTTTCAACTATCGGAATGATCCACCATGTTCATGTGGTGAGACTTGTTGGATTTTGTGCCGAAGATTCCAAAAGAGCACTGGTCTATGAGTACATGGCTAATGGCTCCCTCGATAAGTATATTTTTGCCGACAGAACAACAAGCAACATGTTTACCTCGAACAAACTCATCGAGATTGCCACTGGCATCGCACGAGGCATCGATTACTTGCACAGGGGATGCGAGATGCAAATTTTGCACTTCGACATCAAGCCTCACAACATTTTGCTGGATCGTAATTTCAATCCGAAGATTGCAGATTTTGGATTGGCCAAACTGTACCCGAGGAACAAAGCTCTGGTGTCGGTTAGTGCTGCGAGAGGAACGATAGGCTACATAGCACCTGAATTGATATCTAGGAGCTTCGGAGTCATATCTTACAAGGCCGATGTGTATAGCTTCGGAATGTTGTTATTGGAAATGGCGGGGAAAAAGAAGGAATGTAAATCCTCGAATAGAGAATTCAAGTCAAATTTACTATCCTTCATGGATTTATGATAAGCTCTCTCAATTAGATGAGGCACGACTAGATAACACATTTGAGATAGAATCTTTGGAGAAAAAGTTGGCCCTAATTGGATTGTGGTGCATTCAAACTAAGTCGTACGATCGGCCGACAATGAGTAGAGTATTAGAAATGCTAGAAACTGATGTTGAGACTCTACCGTTGCCGCCCAAGCCGTTCTATTCCTCAACCGATACGATTGCAATAGGTGAGCCTTGCTCGAATTCAACAATTATCGACTTAGCGAGCATTTCAGAATCAGGGGATATGATTCGAAAAGGTGAGTCTTGCTCGAATTCAACGATCATCGAGCTAGCAATTATTTCAGAATGAGGTATATATATGTTTGTACCTCTTAATGTTATTGTCCGTGAGTTAAGTCTTTGCTTTCAATTAAGGGTGTTGTTGCTTAAATGTATAAGAGCCTTGCTTTTGGCTGCTTACAAACTTAATTTGTTCTAATTATTTATGGAATATTAATTTGTGATTCTGCCCTAATGAACTCGTTGTTGCTATAATTTTCTGATCTCTTATGTTTCAAAGGGCATGGATTTTGAAGAACTCATCACTGGGTATATTAAATTTTCTTGATATTGTGTTTTTTTTCTTTAAAAACCATTTGAAAGACCATTTGAATGAACATTAGTTCACTCATAATATTTGAATTATATTAAAAAGTACATTCCATGTATAAAATTTCTATCAATATAAGGTAGTCAAATTATATTAGATCTATTATATACAGTTTTACTCTACCTTGCATAAGTTATTTTTTGCGACTTGAATTCATGACTATCAAATAACATGGTAATAAATTACTGGTACACCGAGACTCCCATTCTAATACTGTATTTTATTTAAGTTTCGAAAAATGATATAAAAGTTTGAGAGACTACAACCTGTTTAATCAGTGTTAGGACCGATGGGTGAGACGGTCGGATGCTACCTCCTATGCCATGTAGCGAAGACAAATACAAACAACCTCCTCCAAATGGAAGTGATGAAATTGTAGAGAATAATTAACTATATATCTATCTATGCATCTCAAAAGTGTGCTTAATAGTTATACAAAATTGATGCAGGAAGGGAGCCATAATTGAAGATTTCAATAGGAAATATGGTCAGTCTGTGTTATCCAACATGCCCGTGCTCCGTTCTGTGCTTTGATGAGGGGAAATTGAAGATTCTAATAGAGGACATGATCAATTTGTGTTCCCCAACAACATGTCATTCTGCGCTCTGACGAGGAGTTGATAGGAGTCCAGCAGAGAACACAGCTAAGTTGTGTTCCCTAATATGGTCGTGGTCCTGAGCATGGTTAGACCGTGTTTGCTGACACAGTCGTGTTGCGTCGCCATGGGATCGATGGATCAAAGAGCCAAACGAACTATTTTACAATTCAATTTGGATTATTTTTCTTTTTTCCATCGTTAGGGTAGGGTCTATTTAAACCTTTATTTATTTGCTGTGAGGAGACTATTTTATTGATTTTTAATCTATTATATTCGTTTAACCTAGAGATGACTTGTCTACGTTTGTGATTCCTTACGTCTTTTTCTAAAATTTCTCTATGAAATTTCGCCTCCAAAATAATCGTATTCTTTTTTATGTCAATACTATATCTTGTCACATGCCAATTTGTTAAAGAATGAGTTGTGTTTCATAGAGCTTTCAAATTCTATCTTTACTTCTCAAACAAGCTTCAGGATGACTCTCCTACTTAATTATGTGAGGCAATTGTATTGTTGGGATATAATCAAAGTCCCACATTAAAAATACATGGAAAATAACCTGAGGTTATAAGATGGAGATATCTATATTAGTATAAGATTTTTTGGGTAAAGTTCAAAAAATAAAACCATAAGGGTGTGGACCCAAAGTAGACAATATCATACCGTCGTGGAGATATATATGGATTCCATTGGATTTAACAGTGATATCAGAGCTCCTAGTAAGGGTTACGTTGGGCGTACTAATAAGGGGTCCATTGAGACCGTTATGGGAGGTTCAGATATCACATTGGGCGTACCAATAAGGGGTCCATTGGGACCGTTAGGGGAGGTCCATTAGGACCGTTAGGGGAGGTTCAAATATCACATTGGGATCCATACCAATAAGGGGTCTGTTTGGACTGTTAAAGGGGTTCAAATATCACATTGTATGAGGTCTTTTGGGTAAAATCTAAAAATAAAAACCATGAGGGTGTGGGCCCAAAATAGATAATATCATATCGTTTTGAAGATATATATAGATTTCATTGGATTTAATAGTAGTATCAAAGCATATCTATGTGGTGCCATGTGGGGACCCTCACAAAGGAATGATTGGGGGCTCCTAGTAGGGATATGTTGGGACTTGGACCAGTAAGGGGTCCGTTGGGACCAATAAGAAGAGGCTCCCAGTGATCCTTTATTTGAGAGGTAGATTGTTAGGATACAATCAAAGTCCCACATTATTATATGAGACCTTTTGGGTAAAATCCAAAAACAAAAACCATGAGGGTGTGGGCTCAAAGTAGACAATATCATACCATTTTGAAGATATATATGGATTCCACCGGATTTAACAGTGGTGTCAAAGCAGATCTATGTGGTGCCATGTGAGGATCCTTATAAAGAAATGATTGGGGGGCTGGGGTCCATTGGGACTTGAACCAGTAAGGGGTCCATTGGGACCGTTAAAGGGGCGGGTTCGTTGGGACCCGAACCAATAAGGGGTTTGTTGGGGCCAATAAGGAGGGGTTTCTAGTGGTCCTTTATTTGAGGGGTAGATTGTTAGAATATAATCAAAGTCTCACATTGAAAATACATGAAAAAGATTATGAGGTGTTATCTATATTTTATCTCGCTATTTGATGGGCTTACATGTTATTTATAATATGCATCAGATTTATATCATTGCAAATATAAATCCATTAAATGCTGTAACTAAGATTAATTATGGATTTGTATTATTAGATGTGATTATATGTAGAATCTATTAACCTGTTCTGTTATTATTGATGAGCTGATAACGAAATTGAGTTCATTATAAATAAGGTGTAATCCTTACAAGATTGAGTAATTCAAGATCTCCATGCTATCCATTAGTGAGAAGAGTTTAGTGTCACCCAAATCCCTATGAAAGATCCACATTTTTTTGCTTCTTACTTCTTATGTGGATGACACAAAGACGATGATAATTCCGTTGCATTCAGGTGCATCGTCTTTATCTCATGCAATTTAATTTCCACTGCGATTTCCATGTAACTAGATCTTGCAGTTGAATTCATAAGGCTTAGAATTCTTGTTAGAAAATTATTTCCATCGGATTGCAGATGAAACAGTGGAGGACGAAGATGAAGATGGTGACAGAGAAGGACCAGCAAGTTTTGGTACAGTAAATCATATTCAAGTTGCACACATTTTGTTCTCTTCCAATTCATCAGACACGCATTAGACTAGTTAGCAGATACAAGTTGCTCTCCTTCTTTCATAATCCATTGCCTGTACAGCAATTGTACAAATTTTTAAAAAATCATTTGAGTGAACATTAGTTCTCATAATATCTGACAGATGATGACATAGAATGCCCCTTGTACTTTCTTTTCACATAACAACAACCTGAGCTATCTTTATGAATTCATGTTCAAAGAGCATTACATAAAAGCACACTTCATGATTACAGAATTAACAAAATTAAAATCTAAATATCCTGATAGATTTACAATTAAAAGAACATCATCATTGAGAGAAATCCATACATCTTGTGTGCTCAAATGATTTTCCAATACATACTATGTCGTCCAATATCTTCTATCCAGTAATTGGATTATCAACATGGAAGCAAATGACATATTAGCATTTGACAATGGAATGAATTTAGCTTGATTTGTTTCAATTAATCATTTACATAATTGCTAAGCATTTTGCCTAATTGCTATACAAGCCTACTTCATAGCTCCATCTTTTTTACACTGTCTCTACATTCTTTTGGCTCATCCATGCAATCAAAATCAGATCTTCTCTTTATGCTGCTGATATAATCTTACATTTTTATTTATAATTTCACACTGCAATGCTGAAGGCTTACTACTGCACAGAGCATCTCAAGGCTGTGCTATAAGAGGTGCTTCGATAGATTCTTGACAGCATGGCCTTGTGTCGTTAGCAGTTGCTTTATTGGGACTTTCAGGGTTAAGCAGACAAGCATGGCCAAGCGAAATGACCTATTTATTGTGATAAAAGTAATCGAGTGTGTCTCATGGTGAAGTTTTATGTTGGAATTGCTAGTCAAATGTTGAGTGTCATATGATGAAAGAAACATACCATAGAAATTGAAGCAACAAGGATGCTGAAACCTTTGAAATCAAAAGGGGCCTCGCTTGAAATAAAAAGAGCTGAAGGAATCAAATATTGAAGAGATATAGATGATTTAGTTAGAAAAAGCAATTGAGGTTATGCTGCCTATAAATCTGAAGCAAGTGTTCAACTTACATGTCAAGGGGCTCATTACAATAGGCGAAAGCAAACTTGCAATGGACTGCACACCGGCAATCAGTCCTTGTGCTTTTCCCTGTGATATTAACCAAACAGTGAGCAGGAAAACAACATTTTCTTCCGTTACTTAGAGAGAATTTGTTAGAAATGAGACTGATCCATTCTCCACATTTTCTTTTACTGCAAGAATTTGCACCACTGTTAACCATTTTTACACTTCTAAATATAGATTTTGAGACTTCAATCCTAAAAAGGAACCTAAGATCCACAGCATAATTGTTGGTTAGAATCAAATGAACAAGATCACAGACCAACGATGACCTAATTCTCCAGCAATTTTCAAGGGTTTGGCTAGAATAGAAATAGGACAGAATTTATTCCTCCCAATCCAAAACTATGCAGGCGTTGCTGATATCAACCAACATCCAGGTGATCGAATAATTTTGCATGTTTTCCTACCTAACACCAATCTCAGATCATTTTTGTTGTTTTGTAAGGTGTATGGCTCAGGGGAGTTGCAAGCTTTATAAGTTTTGGAAGGTAACTTATGAACTTGAAAAAGTCTATGAGGCAGGTTTCAAAAGTGCTGCCAAGTTTCATGTCTTTGTGCGAGCACTAACATCATTACAAATTTGTCAGACACACTGCATCTGAAGTTGTGATACTGACAGTTAAGTAACTAACTAGCAACGGAGATTGATGGGCGTGATACCATAAGCAATTGGAAATGTAATAAAGAACCGGATAGAGAAATGATGAAGAAGAAAGAAGATGAGCAAAGAACAAGAAGTTATAAATGAGAATAGAAGGAACAATTGAAAGTAGGTAATGAAATTAATAGTCAGTCAGATATCAGAAATCAAACTTCGTATCACCTGGTAATGAAGTTACATGGAATACATTATTTAGATCAACCGACTTGCCAATGGTAGATGAATGCCAAAGAGATTGAGGGAATACCTGATTACTTGAAATAGCCGCCTTTGAAATAATTGCAAAAGTCTGCCAATAAGGAGATCTCAACTTAGCATTGGTTAAAGAACAAAATGAAACTATCTACCATGTCAATTCTGATGCTTGCTTAACTTATAATGACCCATTGATATAGGTATTGCATATAAAGTTGACAGTTTCTTTAGTGCATATCAAGTTCAAACCTTATAGGAACAATAAACTTAGCAGACGGCGAGTTACTTACAGATGGTTTAACAAGAACATAGATGACTCCAAATGATGCACTAAGGTACGGAACCTGTAGAAATTATGTAATTAGAACTAAATATGCCTCAAACAGCATGTTCATATCTACTGTAAGTACTCATAGACATAATTATTCATGCAGTTCATGGTTTGGAAATCCAAGTTGAGAAAGAAAACATAGGTCGGCATTAATTCTGATAAAAAGCATACCCAACGAGCCCATGCAACGCCATAAAGTACGCTCTGCAGAGAGAGTATGCATTAGCACTAGATATATAAAGAAAAAAATTATAAAAGTTAATAGATCTGAGGATTTGAGAAGTTTTACTGACATAAGCTATTGAAGCAATCAACGCAAGACAAAGTACACCTTTTTCTCCCATAATAACATTGATAAAAGGAAGAACCAAGATCTGCCATAAAAGAAGTCAGCAAATTCACATATCAAGCACATTTAAGGTTGTTAAGAATTAAGATAATACATTATCATTCTACAATCAATCTCTAATAGCTGATTTAATAGAAAAAGTTTTCAGTAACCCACTGTGAACACTTTTGGACACCTCAATGAGCCAATCATTGGAGAAAATAACAGTTAAAATATTTCACACTGATATTTGATTGGTATTTGGTGATGTCCAGATAATTAATGCATTTATTCTGCATCGATAAAAGTGCCAGTTATCTTCCTGGTTTAAAATGTGATGGAGATCATAGAAGAGAGAGAGAAAGAGATATATAAAGTCAAAATATTACTAAAATCACAAGTACCAATATGATTTTCAAATAACCACCTTTTATGCATTCCATCTGATCATCCGATATCAGTAATTTAGCTAGGCAGATGGGAAGTTCGATGCATTATATTACATTACTTCCATCAAAAGTGAGAAATAAGTTTTCTTGTTAAAGAAATATTGCTGTCATGCTAACCTAATCTTAAAATCTGAGTTATAGTCGGCTAGTTGTTTGTCTTCTAACCACAATATGAATTAACGTTTGCATAACTCTTATACAGTAATGGTTCACAGTTCTAATCCATAGGAAAAATAGGGGGATCAACTACTACTACAATCAGTGTTCTAGTATCCAACTCTGGGGAGTGAATACTAGAACAGAGTGAAACTGCAACAAATAGATTCTTTCTTAATCGATATGTGAAATTTGACTCTTAACTAGCAAGAGGAGGAGGAGAATTCAGTATAGTAACAGATAAGAATGATACAAATAACAGGAATTATCCATTATGTATGACATAATTTAGGAATGCAGGGAGCAATTTATCACTTCTCACAGTACCTGAGAAAATATAGATCCAAAGCTAACCATCAATAGGATCTCTGAGAACTGGTTTTTGTTGAATCCAAAGGCCGCCTTCAAATAGTACTGCATGTAGACTTATGTAAGTTCGACGCATTGGGATTTAGAACATGAGACCATCAACAAAAGAACTTAAAATAAAGAATTCAATGACAAATATCTACTGTACAAGTAAAGAAAAGTGTGAGATTATACCAGCAAGATGCTACTGATGCCAGACATCCCCAGCTCATAGAAGAAGGAGATTAATGAGATGCGCTTGAGAGTTTCACTACATATTTTTGGATACTCTAGTTAGTGAACCATAACAGTATCATCTTTCCACTAAGATACCTACCACAACAACTTGAAATTTATGTTGCAAAGTGAATTAACCAATGCACTCAGGATAGATAGATGAAATCAGTTCCTTTTGACCGATTATAAGAAAACAGAGCACAAACTTAACAGGTATGTTAAAGAAGGTAAACTGCAAAAACTCATTTTTAAAATGATAGTCAACTGATAAAAAATTTACCTATTGCGAAAGACCAAAATAGTTTCTTTTATTGAGTTCCAGCGTTCTATGATCACATTGAGAAAAATGGATGTGCATGATCTGTTATCACTTTGCCTTGGAGCAGCCTGGAGAGTCTCAATGAGAAATACTTTCATGTATATTGTGGAACCAACCAACAAACAAATTGACACCTACATGGCATCAAACAATAAGATGGCACGTTAATGAGATGTATTTCAGTGTTGATAAAGAGCAAATTTTATAAAAATTATCTAGAACATGCCTCAAATATCCACCCTTCAGGTAGAAAGCGTGCCAAGATGTTTCCCAGCACATGTGCGGCAGAGAAAAGCCCAGTAATCCAACCAAATGCAACAGATCTCTTGCCAACCTCAATCACATCAGCCTAGATTAATGTTGAAATATAAATTTAAGTGATTGTATTCATTAATCAAGAAGACATATGTAAAAAATCATGAACCAAGCCATTTGAAGTATTTGTTAATAAATGGTTTCAAGGGGAAAATGGTGAGGACGCAATAAGAAATATTTGGTAGAAATGTATGTTCTTTTACAGCATTTTTTTCCTTAATCAAAGGCTAATGACAAAGGGTGCAATGTAAAGCAGAGTTCATAACCATATTTGCATCAACCTTTTATGGGGAGGCTTTATTAAAATCTCATGCTATACACATTCAGGTATGTTAAATGTTCATGGAAACCTTTCGTCTTTATATGATAATAAAGTAAAGATATAAAGTATCGACAGTATATTGTAGGAGTAATTGGCAGAATCAAGGTATGTCAGTGTTGCTTAAAACAGTAAAATTATTCATAGACAGGTAATCCACTTAATTCCTTCCAATATATATAAAAGATAGGAGAAACTCTTACTGCATAAGCAATTGCTATGCATGATATGCTTCCTTGACTAAATATGTAGGATATTGTGCGAAGTACAAAGTGCACGTAAACAGCTGCCCTGGAATCATCCCAAGCAAGTATGGCTGAAATTGCAGCATACAAAAGTGAATGTTAAAAACCATTATGAAAGGAAACAAGATTCAAGATAAATGGAGAAGTTAAGTTATCTTTTGTCGCACAAAGACATTGAAATGGGATGTAAAATGAATTTTAGTAAAAATAAATACCATTGCTGCTCTTACGAAACTATTGTTGCTTTATGTTTAATGGACAAGATTATGGAGATAATGTTTTAGAAAAAGAAAAAAAAAATAGCTTAGTTTTAAATACTTTACGGAAATTGATCATGCCAGACTAGATGAATTAAATGACCTATATATATCGCACCAATAATAGGGAAAATTAGAAGTGAAGAATCATACCAAATGGCACTATGGATGTGGAAATAGTAATCAGAAGGAGTGGTTTACGCCCATACTCATCTGCTAGCTGACCCAAGAGGGGAAGAACGACCATTTTAAATATGCCGACAACCTATAGAGACAGTGAATTTCTAATCAAGAAATAGCAAGATCAACGTATTAATTGATCTTCGAGTCTATTGAAGGAGTTACAAACCTATTCCAGGTAATTGTATATTCAATTTCCAAAAATCTAACGACGCAAATTTACTTAAAATTCCAGATTTTTTTTCACATAATTCAACGAGAATCGAGCAGAGTACTGAAAAGGAGCCCCTAATTTAGTGGAACAAGCGTAGGAGATATCACCGTCTGTTGGACGCCGGTGATGTAGATGACCTCCGGGCAAGAGCTCTGGCCAGGGCAAAGGGCTCGGGTGGTGACATCCACCAGAACCGACACCGTCATCTCCTCCGCGATCCAGTGGACGAAGAGAGGCAACAGCAAGTGAACCAGCGGCCGCAAAATCTTAACGTCGCCGACCCCCATCCTCAATCTTATCTCCCTCGATTCCGTCCCCCTTCGCTCCACTGCGCCCGCCGGAGGGGCGATTCGAGGCCTCTTTCACGCCGCCGGCGCCGTGGATGGATTGGATTGAGAGCCTCTTCTTCTTCTCGCTTCCAGTTGGTGCTCGCGACTGAGCTTTCTTATCCCCGTTCGTGTCTTATATCAAGGAAGACGAGGAGGCATGGGTTCCCGACCAAGTGCTGACTCAGCCGTGAAGCGAAAACGGGTGACATGGCGAGGATGACTTGGCACCTTTCGCCATCGCGCTCGGCTAGCTCCCGTCTGACGTAGGCCCAGAAACTTCTCATGGGTGAGTCAGCGCGGCGAGGCGGAGGCACCACGTGTGCGGGGACGACATCGGGCACACGCGAAACGCGTGGCGAAGGGACGTGAACCCGCTGCGCACGTGGACGAGCGTGTCGTTCTCGG
Organism: Curcuma longa; assembly: GCF_044706935.1. Classification (NCBI taxonomy): domain Eukaryota; kingdom Viridiplantae; phylum Streptophyta; class Magnoliopsida; order Zingiberales; family Zingiberaceae; genus Curcuma; species Curcuma longa. The sequence goes on along the minus strand of NC_133864.1, from coordinate 4,201,166 downwards.
CAGTTACTCGCGAAAGTCGATGCGGTCGGACGACCACGACCGTTGACATGGAATGATGACGTGGCAAAGGAGGCGTGATATAAGTTTATCTTAAATTTTTTTTATTTTGCCCCCCTGTTTGAAAAAGAATATCATTTTACCCCTACAATATATCAGTTGCATTTTACCCTCCATGAAGATGTTACTGTATTACATTATTTAGAGGTGGCAAATGAACCAAGATGAACATATATGTATTGTGCCCAACATAACTTATAACGGTCAAATCTATTCAAGCTAGCCATGGATTGAACCATCTCAGTGGTGACCCAATAAGCAGGCGTCTCAGTGGTTCGAATATAGGAGAGCATCATGTTCCAAGTTTGTAAATCCCGTAGTCCATAGCCTCCTTCTTCCTGTAGATAAACATAAGGTAGCCCAAGAGATTGAGGATGCTTTGTTGACCATACAAAAGAGCGAGAAATATCATAGATCTTGTCAATTACTCCACTAGGGATTGGTAGAATAGATAACCAAAAGCACTGCAATCCCTTGAAGCACCGACCTCACTAGCTCCAATCTTCCGGCATGGGACAATGTATGTTTTGGCCAAGCCATAACTTTCTCTTGTGATGGAATCAAGGAGAGGACCATAATTTACAATTAGTAGTTTCTCCGTAGCAAGTGGAATGCCAAGATATCGAAAGGGGAATGTGCCTTGTTGAAATCCGGTGATTTGCATGAGTTCCTCCTTTAGTTGATCACTAACTCCTGGCCATGTATAGGTTGGATTTTAGTGGATTTGCTCTAAGACCCGCTTTATCACCAAAAACCATCAAAGCATCCATGACAAGGTTAAGGGTGGGAGCATCCGCCCTTGCAAACACCAAAAGATCATCGGCATATGCTAAGTGTGTGAGCTCCACTTCTTGGCATTTTGGGTGGTAGTTGAAATCATCCTTCCTTGATATATCTTTCATTGAACTCAGAAAACTTCTAAGCATAATCCGAATAACAAGGGGGAGAGAGGATCACCTTGCCTTAAACCTCTTCTTGCGCTAAAGAAACCATGCAATCCACCATTGAGACTAATAGAATAAGAAACCGTGGTGATGCATTCATGTATCCATCCACAAAATTGTTGGGGAAAGCCAAAACCAACAAGGGTGGACATAAGAAAACCCCAATCAACCGTATCAAAAGCTTTGCATAAATCTACCTTTATCATGCATCTAGGGGAAATCCTCTTCCGAGCATACTTTCTTAGTAGTTCTTGGGCTAGATGGATGTTGTCCCCAATGAAACGATCTTTGATAAATGCTACTTGAGCCGGATCCAATAGTGACTCCATCACATTTGCCAATCTTGCCGCCAAGACCTTAGAGATTACCTTGTAGAAGACTAGCAACATGAAATAGGTCTAAAATCCGAAACCTTTGGTGTATGATCGGATTTGGGAATAAGAGCTATCAATGTATGATTCCATTGCTTTAGTAGCCTCCCACTAGTGAAAAATTCATGCACCGCTTTGGTGAAATCAGCCCCAATATCCTCCCAAGCCGCCATGTAAAATTTAGAATTATAGCCATCCGGTCCGGGAGCTTTATCGGATCCAATATCAAATAGAGCATTTTTTATTTCATCATCCGTGATAGGAATCACAAGGGAAGATGCTTGAGCTTGAGATAACCGACTTCCACTCAAAGAAGAGGCATCCATTGGAGAAGTATGACCGGCCTCCCCTAAGAGGGCTTGATAATATTCCACAAACTCTTGAGCAACCTCATCCAAGCTAGTTGTTTGTTCTCCGGATTGCTTGGTGAGTGTGATAATTGCATTTCTTTTATTGTTGCGCTTCACCAAGTCATGAAAAAATTTGGTACATCTATCACTATTGTTGAGGTAGGTAGTCTTGGCCCGTTGTTGGTAGAATAATTTTTTCCGCTTCCGCTAGCATTGTTGCCTTCTTTCTTTTTGTAGCATAGTCACTTGGGGCCTCTCCTCCATTGAGGATAATTGTTTGAACCTCCTCTAGATCAGATTTGGCTCTCTCGGCTTGCATCTTGATGTGTTGGAAGTTAAGCTTGTCAAGCTCTCTTAGTTTGCCTTTCAAACGTGTTAGCTTTGCCTTGAGAGAGAATTGAGCATTTCCATAACCGGTTCCTCCCAAGACTTAGCCACCAACTCCTTGAAACTCTCATGCAATGTCCACATGTTATAGAATTTGAATGGCCGGTTATTCCTTTCTCCCTTGCAAGTGTGGTAACAATAACACAAGAATGATCCGATAAGCATCCGGGTGGAGTAAATTCCAAAAACTTTCATAATCCGCCACCAACCATTGAGAGTTCACCATGGCTCGGTCAAGCTTGCAAGAAACCCTTCCATTTGTCCATGTCAATCGGCAACCAATGGAGCGAAGATCCACCATACCACATGTGTGAACAAAACACTCCAAGTCATGCAATTCATAGTTAGTGATAGGATTCCCACCTACTTTGTCTTGGAGTGTCAAGGGCGTATTGAAATCCCCCATGATGGCCCAAGGTTCTTGAATTCTTTCTCCAATAGATGTAAGAGAAGTCCATAAAGATCGCCTTGCCATGATAGAATGAAGACCATATATGAATATCACCAAGAAAACCCGGCTAGTGATGGAGCATCGTAACCGACAATGAATAAATTGATTCGCAATGTCAAGAACATCCAAAGACCCTATGTGTATCCCATAGGAGCAAAATACGACCATTATTAGAGTAAATGAAATTTGTCATCCCCATTCCTAATGCAAGGTCTGATTGCGTTGGGAGATCATCAACAACAACTTGTGAGGGCACTTGAGGAGGGATTGAATTGTTTCCTTTGATTCTAAATTGATGTTTTCCCCTTGTAGATTGGGAGTGGTTGCGGCATTGTTCATTTTGTGGCGACTTCCTACTGGAAATCTTGCATTGCTCCTTGGAATGCCCAAGCCTTTGAAAATCATTACAAAAATCAAGCATTGCTTTATATATGATTCTTAAGTCAATTTGTGCACCGGTAAACAAAGTGATTGGGATCTCTTGTATCTTTTCATCATGAACCGAAACCTCATCATTAACCTTGCATGTGCTATTCGTTCCCTTGTACGTGTCAGTTTGTTGGTATACAATGGTCTTCCTATCTTCGACCCAATGAGGCTTCGTATTTTAGGGGACCAATAATCCGTTGATAATCCATGAATTTGGACCCAAGTGGGAATATATCTTCCATCCTCATCAAACAAGAAACACTGAAGCATAATCTTGAGGAATAATCTTGAGTATCTTCCAAGTAAAACTTTATCATGATTCGTGCATTGTATCAAAATGGTATACAACCCAACCACTCTTGTGCATGGTAAATTTGTATGGTACCCCCATCTAGATGCAATTGACTCTATTCTTTCCTGGATGCCTTCCCATGAACCAACTAACAAGTCAAAAGCCAATCGAATCTTCCACTGTCTCAATGTCTTCGTACTCAAAATTCAAATGCTTCCCGATCGGTTGAGATTAATATTGTAGTGCAGTTGCCAACTTTTAGTTCTCCTATTGTCCTTGAAGAGTGCCCATGACCCTTGCATCCCTTGTCTTTGAGGAAACGATGTTTGAGTAGCCCTTCCATTAGTGGGTGGCAGTAGATCACCGGCTGCAGCTCCATTTCCGGCGGCATTGTCAATTCCGACAGCATTAGATAGGGGGGTTGTTTGGTGCATAAGGACACCATCCTTTAGAAGAGAGGAAAGGCGACTTAGAGAGCCACTTGCTACCTCATTTGCTACTAAATAACTTGATTTAGATTAGTAGAGGATTACCCTCTTGCGTCGCGATCAACTGTAGTTTCTCGATTTACCTTCTCACAGATGGTCGTGGGGCCGACCTTGTGGGACCGTTAAGGTGACGGATTCCACCATTTTGCAGAAGATTAGTAGGGGATTATATTCTTATGTGGCAGACCATCATGGAGAGAGTTTAGTCCAACTGAATTTTCTTGAAATAAAGGAGCTTCATCATTTGGTAAGGAAAATGGATGACTTGGAACCTCACTTGCCACCTCCTCTGCCATATCATTTGCCACCTCATTTTCATGACCTTGATCAGGATCCATTTGGGCAATACGTTGGAGAGCTTGATGATGTGGCACCTTGTCATGAGAAGAAAAAGCACCTCTTGGCTATCTAATGATTGTGTAGGCTGCTGCAAGAAGTTTATCATTACTGTCCACACGGTTTGCTTGCTATGATCTCCATTCAATTCGTTGCCCGTTTCGGTTGCTTGATCGAGAATAATATTATCAAATCCTATTTTTATTGAGAATAAAAGAAATTATGAATGAGAGACTGCATGAGGTATTTCTATCTCTTTATTACTGTCACTTGCATCAACACTAGCTCTTCTCGATTCATTTGATTGAATCTATTGAAATGGATTAATTCCATGAGATAAAGATTGTATAGAATATTGACTACTGTGCCAATATTTCGAGGGATATGTATAAAACGAAGTTCGATGGTCACTACTTGAAAATTTTGATAATATGGTGGTGGGTATGGAAAAGATTGAAAATTATATGGGTGTTGTGGGGGAAATGAAAGTTGAGGATTGAGAAGATTAAGACGAACTCAAGAATTTTCATCGATATTTGGAGAATCCAACAAAACCCTAAAATAATGACTAGAATTTTTATCCATCGCTCTCTAAATTCTTGATATATAGTGATTTATTTTTATGATGAAAGATAGATAAAAATATGATATATATATATGGTAAAAAAAATAAACGCTGCCCAACATTTCACAAATTGAACGTCGATAACGTTCTCAAGAAAATAATTAAACCGTTACATTCAATTAAATCGTTGCTTAATTGATATTTTTTAAAAATAAATAATAAAAAAAATCTATAACAAATACAAACGGATAATATCCTAATCTACTCTCTAACTTACAATGGACCCTAATCTACTATATGCCTTTTATTTTATTTTATATTATATTATAATTAAAAATTATCGAACAAATTTGTTCGATGATTTTTAATCCTTTCATAAATATCCCTTTAACACGTGAGAATACTTTTTTTAAAAAATATCCTATCAAATATCTTCCCTTGGAAATGCTCTGACAGGTCTTGAAGATCTCTTTGCTGAGCATCCTCTTGGATGCTCAAAGGCGTTATAATAATTCACCTTCCACCTCATTAAAAAAAACCCAGACGTCCATGATAATCCCCATTTGATTCAGTACGCCGTATGGGGATCGAACCACAGGTCACAACCTTCCTGGTCCACTGCCACATACTCATTATAACAACATATCTCTTTCACCCATATTTCTTTTAACATTAACACTCATTATTTATGGATCCCACCATCCACTCAATCATCTTAAAATTATATATATTAAATAAATATATTTTAAAAATATTTTAAAATATTAAAATTATTATTATTTTTAATAATAATCTTACTTTTAAAATAATAATTTTACTATTTTTAAAAAATAATATTAAAAAATGGGTGTGTCTTATGATAATTAATAAACGGTTAAAATTACAAAGTTGGGAAAATAAAATTTATTTAAAATTGGCATGTAATTATAAAATTGAAATACAACAATAACTTAGAATAAACCACACTATGATGAAATTAAAAATAACATATGAAATACTAATTCACGGATTATTATTGTATCACCCCCAAATATGCTCAACTAAGTCGGCGCGAAGTTGGTGATGAACTTGAGTGTCACGTAGCTCAGAATTTGTCCGAAGATAATCTTGAAATCCTCGATTTGAGCCATGGATAGGTTGTGCGGATTCGTCACCTTCATCATTGTACCAATTTGTCACGTGAGCTCCCTCATCCTCAACAATCATGTTATGCAAAATAATGCATGCTAACATGATTTGTTTTAACTTTTTCCTATACCAATAACGAGCTGGACCTCTGACAATCGCCCATCGAGATTGGAGCACCCCAAATGCCCGTTCGACATCTTTTCTTGCAGACTCTTGTCTTTCCTTAAACAACTTCCTCTTGGGATCCTCCGGGCAAGGAAAAGCCTTAACGAAAGTAGCCCACTCTGGATATATTCCATCTGTTAGATAATAACCCTTCGTATATGCAGTGCCGTTCACCGTGAAATTAATCTCCGGAGTATTTCCTTGCAAGACATTGTTGAATATGGGAGATTCATATAACACATTAATATCGTTACGTGAACCGGCGACTCCAAAGAATGCATGTCATATCCACAAGTCATGAGACGCGACCGCTTCAAGTACGATTGTTGGTGACCCATGTCCCCTTGTAAATTGACCTTTCCAAGCAACTGGACAATTTTTCCATTTCCAGTGCATGCAATCAAGGCTACCCAACATGCCAGGGAAGCCGTGTCTCTCATCATGCATTTGAAGAAGACGTTGAACATCATCAGCATTTGGCCTTCTCAAGTACCTATCACCAAATATTTCAACCACATATTTGCAAAACTTGAAAAGACACCTGATGGCAGTTGATTCACCCATACGTAGGTACTCGTCAAGATGGTCGGCGGGGACTTCCATAAGCCAGTTGACGAATCGCAGCGGTGCATTTTTGTAGTGGTGACAATCCTTTTCTTCGCACAGCATCGTCCCTATGTTGAAAAAATGCTGAATGATTCTCTAATGCATTCACTATGCGGAGGAATAACTCTCTTCACATTCGAAATCGTCTTCGAAATATTTCATCGTGATACACCAGGTTTATAGAGAAATAATCATTGACGAGCCTCTCATGCCCGACTTCACGATTTCTTTGGATGAACCTTCTTCTTTTGCGTGTGTCCCTCCTTTGATATGCTTCCATAAGTTGTTGGTGTTGTTGAAGAACCAATAACATCAGTTCTTCACCCGGATCATAAACTTGCTCATCGATTTCAACATGGACTTCGTCTTCGCTTGTCGAGCTGGAACTTGAGCTAGAGCTACTTGTAGAATGAGACATTTTTGGAGGAAACACGTTTTAGTATATGTGTTTGAGAAATGGTATGATAGTCGAATGAAAATCTCGTAGCACAATGTGTCTATATATATTGTTTTTCTCATGCAACGACTAGTTGGAACGGCTAGTTTCAACGGTTAGTTTGCAACGGCTAATTTGTAACGTTTAGTTTGTAACGGTTAGTTTTCAACGGTTAGTTGCTAGTTTCCAACGGCTAGTTTACAATGACTATTTTGCAAAATTATAATAATTGAAAATCACATTAATCGAAATGAGAAATACAATAATTAAAAATTACAATCACTCGAAAATATAATAATACTAGAAAATGAATATTGAGTAAACAATTTAGATATTCCATCTCGACCTAATATCCTGGCATAGACATTCATGTATGATAAGCTGCTCCTTTGTCATCTGCGAGGTGTCTTTGTTCAATATTTTGTACTCCTTCAACTTCAAGTGACGATTCTTAGCTTCAGATTTGGACAACGCAGCTTTTGCCTTAATCTCCTCTACTTCGAGTTGTTTTTGCTTCAGATCGACTTCGGACTTCTTCACGCTTGTGTACTCAGTGAACTTTGCGAAAATATTATTGTAGTTTATTGCCAGATCCTCCATGGTCGATTTTACTTTGTCTTTTCCCTTTCTTTTTGCTGCCTTCTGTCCCATTGGACGAGTATCTTCATCATCCAGGTCTATACTCACATTTTGGTTGAAAGAGGTGTTGCTTGCTCCTAACTCTGAGGTCCTCGTCTTCTTTGTGGCCACAAAGTGATCAGCAGACTGTGGAGTAAACATTGGACGGTCTTTGACAATTCTCCACACATGCTCAAGATTGAATGCAACGCCATTGTTTTCGGATTGATATTTTTCGTACGCAAACCTCAATATATCTTCGTCACTGTGACCACTTCGATATGAACTGTAAACACTATTGTAATTTGCATTGAATCGATATACCTTCTTTTGGATTGTATTGTGCCAATGTGACCGTATAACATTTGCACTTCTGGTGTTTGAACCTGAGGGACGATTCTCATTGTAGTAGCTTGCAACACGTCCCCAAAAAGCATCCGCCTTTTTATCATTGCCAATTATTGGATCATCGCTGATAGTGACAAAACTTCTCGCTAAGACCTCGTCTTCAACCTTTGTCCAACTTGAACGCTTTCTTGTACTTTCAGCATTTGAAACCACTTTTTCAAAATTGACCACCTCAATTGGGGATTCCCGGTCGAAAAGTTGAGTCTCCGGGATAAAAGTTGGAGTTGCAGGTTCATTCGACATCAGAGGAGTGAAAGACATACCAGTAGTGTGTGGGGTACCATATCCATGAACAACCGGCGGCGTGAAATACGGATGACTCATATTTTGTCAATATTCGACTGGAAGCGGTTGATATGGACTTCGAGGGGCATAATTCGGATGATTCATAGAATTTCCAAAACCTTAGAAAATTTTGAAGATTTTGTGGAGGAAACGACATATTTGGAAATGGATATGGGTATTGATAATTTGGTGGAATTTATGGATTTTGGAAAGATGAATATTCTTGCGGGCTGTTTATAGAATTCAAGAAATTTATTTAAAAAAACCCTATTATTTTCATCCATTTTGAATAGAAAATAAGATTGTAGGGACTTAAAAAAAATAGATGGAAGAATATTTAGATAGTAGAATTAGAAGAGTATAGTGAGTTGGAATAAAAAAATGTGTTTTATAGATGAAATTTTAAACTAGCTATTAAAAAATAGCCGTTAAACAATTAACCATTTTATTTAATTTTTAATTTTAAAATTTATAATTTTTTAAT